>NW_026943510.1:39320-63319 GCF_024139115.2 Armigeres subalbatus | reverse complement strand
TTCCTTGAGTGTTTCACCTAAATCCCGGGTAGAATCTTCTGAGCACAATAAACGTGTTTGCAATTTACGAATTTGTAAACTTATTTTTATAAAGATTTTCCTATCGGAAATAAAACATGTATTTATAACTGTTCAATAATAATCTGTCCGGCTATTGTAGAATACTTTTCAAAGTGAAATACTCGTAAAATAAAATCATTCGGAATACTTTTCGAGGGATACCAATACTTTCACACAAAAAGGTGCTGGTTGCATCTGACAATTCGTGACAGCGCTTGCTGGTTGCAGATGAAGTTACATTTTTTCCTCTTTGCAAGTCCCGTCCCAGGTTATATACACGTGTGGAACACTATTGATAAATGTCATAAAAGTCCAGTCAGTATAGTACGCATATTTCCTTTCAATCTAGGAACAATATTCAGACGATCCCATAATTTTCAAATTTAATATTCAACAACCGTTGTAGTAGCAATAAATCTTGGACAACATCATTCTCGTGTTCTGCCTATCAGAAAATTGACGCAAATTGTCACAGCCAATCATGCGACGGTGAACGAGCTGAGTACCCACCAGAAAAAAATACCTATATAGAAGAGCGAGAAGGAGATTTTATAACAATCAACTTTCCCTTATCGAACGAAGACTACTGTACCGGGAAAAGTGACGTTGAGTGGAATCCTTTTCAATTATTCACCAAAGTAGGCCGTTGCACAGTGATGTCTCGAGACGGTAGAAGTAGAACAAATAATGGGCAGAATCTTTTCTATGTTGGGAGCTTGGTGTAATATTTTAACTATGTATATTCCTAAAAAAAAATATTGAAATTGGATGAAAATTTTGCTAAAACGGGATGAAGGCTTCATGTGCCTGTTATTGCATGAAATTGATTCTACGGTTGTTGTGCTCATGGATTCGAGTGCTGCTAATGTGTTCAGAATAGAATAAAGGCTCTCAAAAATCTAAGTGGTTTCATCGCCGCGACGGTGACAACTAGTCGCGGCAACTCATTCGCTGGGCCGCATTGCATTTCATTCACGCTTCCATACCAACAGAATCGTAGTCATCAAGTGACGGCGATACTCGCGTCGCGTGGAACCCTCGCTGCACTCAACTGTATTTGGTGGTTTGTATTTGGCGAACTATCACCATGCGTCTCCACTGACTGGATCGGACCGCTGTTTAATGTCTGGAAAAATAAGGGCTGCGTTGTGCATTTCGATTTGTCAGCACTTTGGCCGACCACTAACAGTCGTAGATCGTTTCGAGTCGAGTTGCGCAATGCTACTCAAGAACAAGGCATGTAAAAACACTGAACTTTGTCGACAACTATCAATAGGGAGACGCGCCAGCCTAGGGCTGAACTGCCGCTAACCGCAAGTCGAGCACATCTGAACTTTTGGCAATTTTGAGCAATTATTATATTTCACTGTATGTTCACATGTACTATGCGTTAGACTATTATATGCGAAAAGTTAGTTCTAGAAAAATGGAAGAAAAAATACCAAGTCAAATTGTCCCATATAGAAAAGTAATCGCAAGTCAGTCACATCGAGTCACTTCGTAGAATGGCATACAAATTGATTATATTTATTCAATACATGTGCTCAGAACACCTCTCGAATACAAAAACAAATAGTTTCGAAAGAAAAATGCGGAAGAAATTGTGTAAACATTTGTAATTTTAGTTTATGTTGTGGTTGGAAGTTATGTCGAATTTCAGTAAATTCCAATATAATTTGTTGAAACTTGCACGCTACATATGGGGCCATCCAGAAACCACGTGGTCATATTTTTCAAGATTTTCAACCCCCCCTCCCCCCATGTGGCTTATCGTGGTCATTTGGCAGACCCCCCCCCTCCCCCCCTATGACCACGTGGTTTTTTCAAAAACAAAAAAAATAGAAAAAAAACTTATATAACTAAAACATATGGTTAACCCGATCAATTTTGAAGATGGACAAAAATAGGAATTTCAACTGATTCAAAATCAAATTAAACCCAGCATGGAAATTATAAATTTTCATAAATTATAACATTTTGATGATGTTATCATGTTGTAATCTGTATCAGGTATTAGGATATCTAGAACTCGCACACCTTCGATGCATCAGGATACAAAAAAATGTGGATACGCGAATATGTTATAAAAATTTCTTGAAAAATTTGTAATGGCATAGAAACTTTCCAAATTATCCCTATATTTTTAAATTTTTTGGCATAAAATGCTAGTTTTCATTTTAAAACTACAGTCTTTAATATCTTTGGGTTCCTTTTGGTATTCTAGAATTTATTGTTATATTTTGGTATTTAACCCTTTCAGGACGATTTTTTTACATGGATTTAACGTACATATTTAGGGTTTTCCACTCGATCTTGCCAAAACTAGTATAGAAAGAACTGAAAAGTCGTATTTTTTTCGGGTGTCATAGGCCAAACTGCTCTGAAGTACATATCCTCGAAAGTATCAAAAATCATGCCAAGAAACAAAATGTCCTAAGCTGAGAATATATCCACAAATATCTATGTAATCATGAGACATGATATTACGGAGTTTTGAAACGACCCGATCAACCAAGTTCTGAACGATGTATCCGTACATCGCTAAGCATCCAAGCAGGTCCATTGAACCGATGCGATTTAATTTATTACTTTCACAATCTACAATAGACCTTCCATGAGTCGATGTTCTAAGATACGATATCGTCTGAAGTAGAAACCCTGCTTAAAAATTTATAAAAAATTTCCATAACAATTAGGAAATTTCCAATAAAGAAATCATGGTATGAGCAATAAAAAAAAATAAATTTTCTACAAATAATGCAAAATTTTCATAAGCAATTAAGAATTTTCCACAAAACAAAAATAAATTAACACTTTTAAAACCAAAAATTGCAATTATGAAAGAAGAATTTTTCATAAAGAAATCGTAATGTTTCACGGAAAATAATACAAACATTCCATAAATAAATCAGTATTAGCAATAAATAATTACAAAATTTTCCCCAAAATAAATATTTTTTTACCAAAAATTAAAAATTTTCCACGAAAAAATCAATAAAGAGCATTAAAAAAAAACGAAATTTTCCATAAAAGAATATAAAATAATATATAAATTGAGCATTTTCCCACCTCTTCTAAAAGCGTTTGAAGTTCATGGAAAATGATATCAATTTGATTGCTTTTTAGTATTTTCCGAATGTAAATTTTCTTATTTTTTTATTGCTCTTTATTGATGTGAAAGAAACCCTGCATTGCCCAGGTGTTGCAAATGTCACAATGAACTATTTGCAGCACCGCACTCTAGATCAATTTCCGTGCGTTTGTTTTGTTTTCCTCAACAGCTGATCCAAAATTGTATTTTATTGACTTTTTACATTTCCCCGTTAAATTCACCAACTTTTTGTATATACAAACCTTGCGGATCCCAAAACGAATCGATTAGGGAAAAATCTTCAACCCGATCGCGAGTTAAATCGTCAGAAAAGAAATCTCAACTCATTTTTATTATATAGATATTTTGTGGAAAAAAATATTTTTTGTGTAAAAGAATATTTTTTTTCTGGAAACATTTGTAATTGTTTATTGCTAATATTGATTTATTCATGAAAATTTTGTTATTTTTTTCGTGGAACATTTTGATTTCTATATGGATTTCTATTTCTATATATATTTCAATATATCTTATTTTATAATTGCAATTTTTGCTTTTACAAGTGTTAATTTATTATTGTTTTGTGGAAAATTTTCAACTGTTTACTGTTTTGCATAGAAATTCTATATTTATTTAATACTCATGCCCTGATTTCTTTATTGTAAATTTATTTTATTATGTAAAATTTCTATTTTTTCTTTATTAAATAGATTTTCAGTCCAGAGCTGGCTCATCTCTCAAAATTTCTAATTCTCCATTGAAATTTTATTTTAATATCGACTCGTGGAAGCCAATGATGTCATAATAAACATATTTTCTCAGTTACTCTGATGGTTCTTTCGAATAATTTTCCAAGGAACTTCTATTCCAAATATCGAATATGCTTCAGTCAATGGTCCTTTCATAAGCGACTCATAGAGTAATGATTGTATTATAGACCAATTATCATTTTGGAGTTCGGATCATTCGATTAACCAATTAACCAACTTATGAATGATGTATGATACAATATCCAGGTAGGTCCTTTGGGTTGATATAACTACAATTATTATTTATACAAGCTATTACAGACTTTTTAGGTTATACAAAACGTCCTGGAAGTCGTAATTTGAACTACTTAATCATTCAAGTACGTGAACCCAGTGCTTCTAAGGCCCTATAAAAAAAGTTTGCGAACAAACCTCATTGTCATTGTGCAACTTGATGTTGACTCAAGACAATTTTGGATACCTTGTCTCTTGGATCTCATGTTAATGGAAATTATGATCATATGCTTATTGCATCGGATTGGGTATATACCGATGATGAAGACATTGCAAATGTCTTGATTGATCTGGTAGATATCGTGGGCTGAACTTGAGAACGTTTTGGAGTACCTTGAGCATCTCGTATTCCTGAATATTAATCACTGGCTTAACGTTCAGGATGACCCATTTTATCTGAGTATTCAGAATGATGAAACCATGTGGTTTACGATTCAAACATTTTTCAAACATTCAAACTTCATTTGCATGCTCTTAGAATCGAAATCTTCCCAAGGTCTCGGATATCTGAGTTTTCAGGGTCAGTCAAATTTGAGCTCCCATATTTTTCTGTAAAGCCAATATCTAGATGAACAATTTTGCTGAAAAATGGTGGTCTACCTGAGTAGCACACATGTTCCAGGTCGGTTGCCGTACCCGATATTCGACCGAATTTGGTCATAATCAAGTTACTATAACCAGATTCGATAGAAATGTGCTACTTGGGTAGCTCTCTTTTGTGATTTTATAGACAATCTAAAACGCTGGGCATATATGACTCATCCGTCCTGAAAGGGTTGTTTTGGATATGGATTTTTGGAAGATTTGTTTTGGAATTCAATTTCAATCGTTATTATAACACTATTATTTAACCTAGATTGTTTTAGGTATTGGAATGTTTTTTTCTGGAAAACTGATTTTTTTTATATCGCAGGAATATCCTTCGTTCTAAGACCCTTTTATTAATTTAGAAAGCATTATTATTAATTAGAATTTCATGTTGATTTTTTAAATGCAACTTCTCTATGTCATGACCTTTTTCATACGCACTACTAGAATTTTGTGCATTTAGGTGCATTATTTAATTTTTCGATCAATTATCCTAATTGTTCTTTATCATAAAAACTAGGCTTCTTAAGCCTAAATTATTGCCTACATTTGTTGTTGGATTAATTTTAAATTCCAAGATCCTCTGAATTTTCAAGTATAATTATTCTGGAGTTGCATAGGAAACCCTTCAGAATATTGACAAGAAATTCTTCGGAGTCTCCACGGAAAAATCTTTAGAATTTCAACGACATTTTTTTTCGAAATTCTGTGGAAGAACTCCGAAAAATGTTCGGTAGAAATTTTGAAGAACTAGAAGAATCCGTAGAAGGATCCGAAATGCATATTTACGATGAAAATTCCAATAAACATCAAATTCCGAAGAATTCCCAGTATAAATTAGAAAAAAAATCCAGCTGACTTTTTTTTCACAGAATCTCTAAAAAAAATTCAAAATCCTGGGCAACATTAATGAATCTACAAAGGAAATTCTTCTAAATTTCCGTAGACGTAGAATACGTCTTACGGGAAAATAAAGGGGGAGGGTCATTCTGCAGAATCAAATTTAAGACCGTCACGAAAAGTGGTCAGGAAGTATGAACTAATAACTCCGCTATCTTCCAACCGATTTTGATGATTTTTTTTATCAATCGATCGACAAACTGTTTAAGATTTTGCACAATCATTAGAAACAATTAAATAAAGGCGCTAAACTATTGAACAATTGAATATCGTCAGGCACTGTTGAAAACTTGTTATACACAGTTCATTGCCTACATTTCGTAAAAACATGAACCATCATTGTACATTTTGTAAAAACATTAACAATTTTCAAAATTGTAGTTGCAGCGTGCTGATGCAAAAGTGTCGGCGTCGTGATGCCAAAAACCTTCTGCGGCGGTGGCGCGGCGCGGCGAAATTTTTTTAAAAATATTTTTCCATTTTTACTTTCCAATTTTTTTTTGTGGAAATTAAGACTGAATCGCAACCTGTTTTTTCGTTTATTTTTTAAGGAAATAGGATCAAAGGCTAAGATGGTCAAATGACGCAGATATGCATCGGCGTTGCGACCGACGCTGCGTTACCGGTTTTTCCCGATGCACACCTACGTCTTTTTAACGCTGAGTTGAAAAGACGCTACGTGGGCATCATCTCTAAGATGTGTTTTGCGTTTAATGATTAAATCATTAAATTTTAATGCTTTGTATTTTTTAAACCGCTATTGTTATTCACCAAAAGTTTTTCGTGTAAAAAAAACCACGTGGTTCGAGAGCAACACCCCCCTCCCCCCATGTGGCTTATCGTGGTAATTTTCCAAACCCCACCCTCCCCATATATGACCACGTGGTTTCTGGACGGCCCTATACACTGACCCCACAATCATGGGTCACACACTGATATGAGTCATTTCCATTTAATCAACATGCAAATTTGAGTGACTAATTATTGTTACAAAGTGACCCATATAAAAGTACTTTGGAATATGTTTTAGTTTATGATAATAGAGATTTTTTAAGATGATGTTTACTTCCCATTTTACTTAATAAACAACGAACTTACTATTGTGGAATCATTCTAATTTCTCACCCAGAGAATGAGTTGGATTTTAAACTGATTTACTTCAGGGCTTTGATACATTTAATCAATAAAATTAAATGATGAGAATAAGGCGTGATCAGCCTATTTTCGAATGTTATTCATATGAGTCGCGATGCTTTCCTTCGAAATCACAAGCGAGGTTGCTCGGTGAGCGCATTTTTGAAATCTGAGAATAATTTTATCGACAGATTCATCAGCTAATAGAATCATTTACAATAAAATTGCTACTATTTGTATTCTTAGCAGGGTTCCCAATGAGTGCAAAAACCAATGATAGTCATGCTTACAGACACGTCCACGTGCCAAAACATGGGTGGGCCTTGGGACAAAATGACGAGTAGCAGAAATGACGAAATTCTTAAGAAGCATGAGATACATCCTGCAAGCTATGAATGAACCAGAGAAATTCAAAGCCACTAATTTCAAGAAATGTTCATTATCTTTCAGAAATCCTCAGAAATGCATATGGATCGCTACGAATTACTTAGAAATCTTATGACCGTTCATGAATGCTCTAAAGTTCTGGATCTTATTTCGGACAAGATATGTGGAATTAGAGGCCCTCCTAGGGCCCTCCTTAGCCGTGCGGTAAGACGCGCGGCTACAAAGCAAGACCATGCTGAGGGTGGCTGGGTTCGATTCCTGGTGCCGGTCTAGGCAATTTTCGGATTGGAAATTGTCTCGACTTCCTTGGGCATAAAAGTATCATCGTGTTAGCCTCATGATATACGAATGCAAAAATGGTAATCTGGCTTAGAAACCTCGCAGTTAATAACTGTGGAAGTGCTTAATGAACACTAAGCTGCGAGGCGGCTCTGTCCCAGTGTAGGGATGTAATGCCAATAAGAAGAAGAAGAGGTGGAATTAGAGATGATTATGGTTTTACAATAGATTTCCAACAATTTATCTTAACTTGATAGAATTAATAACTAAGACTTTTTATAAACTTATAATTAATCATTTTAGCAGATTTCAACAATCTTTGTTTTCTACAGAGAGTCATATAGAATCTCAAACATTCTTTTGAGAATCCAGAAATATTTTTAAAAGAAACCATTGCGTACTTCCTGAAAATGTTTAATAACCTTAAGGAAAACCATAAAACCATCAAAACATTGATTTCTTGGAAAGCCTAAACATTCTTGATTCCTGAGCCTCTACATATTCTAGACGCTTCCTGCTGGCGGTTCATAAAATCCGTTTTTGTTCCACTCTCCGACATGTTAGATATTGTCAAACAAGCATCGACAAATTTCAAAACGCTATGAGCAGTGTTCACATGGATACAACAAGTTTTCAGCCAGTTTCCGGATTGAGAGTCCCGAATTTTAATTGCGGCTGCACATATTTAATTGCTTTTCGAATCTCCAATTTCTTCGATGCCATCATTCACTAAGTAATTGTAACAGTTATAAGAAATATATTTTCAGTAAGTAAGGACATACATTCATCACTCTACAAACTATTTCACTCGTTGATGAGGTATTTCAAAAGTTATACGTATGTAAAGCTCTCCAGAACTTATCGCGCACAAGCCTTACTACATTAATGACATTATGTTATGCCTATAACGGACTACCATCACGATATCACGAAAATCTGCGATGTGGGCTTTCAAGCATCCAAGAGTTTCAAAATGTCCAGATGCATGCTTCACCATGTTTGTTATTAGAGCATGATTTTTGTTTTTTTACAAATTTGAGTTTTGCTCGACGGAATGTGACTGACTTACGGTTACTTTTCTCATTGAGATGAAAAGTAATCGCAAGTCAGTCACATTGCGATTTCCAACACGGCAAGTGAGTTTTTCACTTTGTAGCCACTATGATCCATTGAATATTCAAACAATCTTTGGTGTGTGGCGTTTGAAGCTGATCAAAATTACTTATACACAATTTTTTACGAGAAAAATTACAAAAACTTTGCAAGCAGTTTTCTCATTTGCACGTTTTTCCAGATGTGCTCGACTTGCGGTTAGCGGCAGTGAAAGTCTCCTTAATAAAGACAAAAAAAAAACTATCAATAGGAACCAAGTTCGGTTCGCTGCTTTTTAAAGCTCACGCTTCGTGCCTATGAGCGATTTGGCGTTGCAAGAAAAAGAAGTAGGGGAAGTGTACCAGTTTTGGCCACCTTAGTGCCTAATTTGGCCAACCCTGAAAAATGTATAGTTTTCAAAAAAATGTCGGTTAATTTCAAGAGCGCAGAAAGATAAGGGATACATCTCCTGTTAGAGCTAATAAAACCCTCGAAAATTGCTTTACTTTTGGAGTTATGCGAGAAACTGGCCAAATTAGGAACATGGGCAAAACTATGGTATATTTACCCTAGCAGAATGTCGCGCATTCGAAAAATTTGCACGGTAAAGGATAGGAAGAAAATTTTAAAAGACTTCTGAAAATTCTAGAAGTAATTCATTTTTTATACCGTATATGAAACGAAGCATCAAAAATAAAATTTTGAAATCTAAATTTCACGTCCATTATGCAGTGCAAAAGAATTAAATTACTTCTAGAACTTTTGAGAAGTGTTTTAAAATTTTCTTCGGACTACCGTTATCATGTGAACTAAATTTTAAAACAGCTGTATCTCAGGTGTCTTTGTAACAAGTGCTAGTGTTGTCCAAGATTGGTGAGATTTTACGCGTTTTGTATTCGTTTAACCTTCCTAGTGCATTGGGGTCTATTTTGGGCCAGAGATGATTTAAAAACGTTGTAGCTTTGTAATCAAATGAGATAGGGCGTTGAAATTTTCTGACATTTCCTAACTTTTGGAAATGAAAATTTTGGGGTGATAACCAGCCACAACAAAAAAAGTGACACATTGTGCGTTAGCGGGTCAAACATGACCCCAAATTGAATTCGCTCCCAAAAGTTCAGTTTCGAACAGATTCTTAATCTTTTGGAACCAAATTGAAGGTATGAAATCCGCGGATGTCGTTACGGACAGATTTTTGCAGTTTGGCCATTCTGGTCCCCAGGAATCGATTTTGAAGGAACATAGATTCTTAGGCCAATTTTTGGCGTGATTTCTTGCCTTTCGAAGGGTTATTTTGGAAATGCTCATAAATTTGTGTAGCAATAATCCCAATAGAATGTAGCCATTGTCCATTTCCATGTATCAACACAATTCCTGATTATTTCACGGTCCGGTGTCCCTCCGAACATCCGTAGAAGTGGTCAATTCATTGAACTCATCCTAGAAGAGCGCGGTTTTTTCCAAAGCTTTTCATTATCGAACGCTGAGGAACAAATGATTATGGTGACCCATTGTGATGGACCTGAGTGGCCACCGGAGTTCTTCCAGAAGATCCGGAACATCCGTAAAAATGGTCAATTCATGGAACTCATCCTAGAAGCGCGTGTTTTTTTCCCAAAGCTTTTCATGATCGTACTTTGAATAACAAATGATTGTAGTGACCTATTTTGGTGGACCTGGGTGGCCACCGGAGGTGCTCCAGAAGATCCGGAACGTCCGTAAAAATGGTCAATTCATGGAACTCATCCTAGAAGTGCGCGTTTTTTCCAAAGCTTTTCATTTTTGTACTTTATTTATTTATTTATTTACTAGCAGACCCGACGAACTTCGTTTCGCCTAAAATTGATGTATTCTCTGATTGATTTCCGTGTTATGAAGAAATTTATGTTTTATTTGTATGGGAGCCCCCCTTTGCAAAGGGGGAGGGGCCTTGGACCATCTTAAGAACCTTTCCCGGCCCCAAAAAACCTCGGCATACATATTTTCACGCCGATCGGCTCAGTAGTTTCGGAGTCTATAAGGTTCAGACAGACAGAAACTCATTTTTATGTATATAGATTATAATTCATCTGATCTGATCTGATCTTAATGAATAACGTGAAACGTTACTAATCTATATGTAGTCTTCTTATCCTATTAACAAATTGAGATGTAGTCAATCCAAAATCAAACACAGATTCAACTGATTTGAAAGCTCGTACCATCGCGCAAATGGGCTGGTTATATGCATAACGAGTTCGGTGAAATCCATGTTGCATCAAAGTGTATTGCCTTAAAAGTCTTCCTGATGCACGAAAGTCCAGCAAAGATAAAAGATGCGGGTTGGCGACGTCTCCGTCGAGTAATTCAACGATGAGCGATACTTGCTGAATCTTACGCCGCCGATTGAGAGTTTCGAGACCAAGTAGTTGGCATCTATCGGGATAAGATGCTAGGTTCAATGGGTCACGCCATGGTAGACTCCTCAAAGCAAGCCGGACAAACCGTTTTTGGACTCGCTCAATTCGCAAATTCCATGCCACGTCATTTGGAGCCCAGACAATTGCAGCATTTTCCAGGATGGGTCGTACAAGCGAGCAATAAAGCGCCTTGAGGCAGTGCGGGTCTGTAAATTCTCTGGCGATTTTAGAGATGAAACCGAGCTGACGGTTTGCCTTGCTAATTATTGCAGCATAATGCGAGTTGAAGGAAAGTTTTGTGTCCAATGTAACGCCAAGATCTATTGCTTGATCAACTCTGCTTAGTAGAATGTTATCTATGTAATATTGAAAAATAATCGGGTTCTTCAAACGATGAAAAGTCATTACTTCACATTTACCGACGCTGATCATAAGCTTATTCCTGCTACACCAGTTGACAAACACATTGAGGAGACTCTGCAAATGATAGCAGTCCTCGATGCAACGGACTACTACATACATTTTCAGATCATCAGCGTAAATAAGCTTGCACCTGTAGCCAAGTGAGGATGCCACGTCGTTAAAAAATATTACGAATAATAAAGGTCCCAGATTACTGCCTTGGGGCACACCCGAAGAACTATGGAACGGAGAAGAGATACAGGTTCCATGCTTTACGCGTAACGTTCTCCCTGTTAGATACGAAGAAAGCCAAGATACTAATCTATTAGAGGCACCTAAACGTGAGAGTTTATTGAGTAGCATTTTATGATCGATTTTATCGAAAGCCGCTTTCAGATCCGTATAGATGACATCTACTTGCGCTTTTTGTTCCATTGCCGACAAACAAGTGGTAGTTAGTTCCAGTAAGTTGGTAGCTACAGACCTTCCAGGAAGAAATCCGTGTTGCTCGTTCGAGATATGTAATTTTACAGCTTGTAGAATATGACCGCTGGCAATAATTTCGAAGAGTTTTGACGCCGCAGAAAGACTCGTTATTCCACGGTAGTTCTTAACATCTTGACGGTCATCACTTTTGTGCACTGGAATCATGGTAGAAATTTTCCAGCACTCAGGGAAAATTCCTTGCTCGAAAGAACGGTTGAAGATAAAAGCAAGTGGATCAGCAACAGCTCTTGCACACCAACGGAACACAACAGCAGGAATGGCATCCGGGCCGGGTGAAAAGGAAAATTTCAGCTTTTTTGCAGCATTAACGATCATTGCCAGCAATATTTGAAACGTGTCCATGTCAACAGCGTCGAGCGGGATATTTGATGCAGCTAGCTCAGCATCAACGTCAGTCGATGATTCAGACTGGATGAACGGATGAAAAATGCGTTGAAAAAAAGTTGCACGCCTCTGATAAACTTCTAGCTTCCTTGCCGTCGTAGATCACACTGGACGGAACAGAGGTTTGTTTTCGTATGCTATTAACAAAGCCCCAGAAGGATTTTGGGTCACTTCGTAAACCAAATTGTACCCTTAGAACATGTGCTTTGTAGAGCGCAGCGTTCGTCTTTTTATAATCATCACTAGCTCGTTTGAAATTTTCTTTTGCAAAGGCGGCTGACCGATGAGCCCGCAAAAATCGCTGCCATTGATTTCGCTTCCGCTTCAATATTCGGATACCAGGGGTGCTCCAGGGAGGGGAGACACGCTTTTCCTTCATTGGTACATTCTCATTCAGCCACTGGTTGACGACATCACAAAAAACAGTAGCCATATTGTGAACAGTCACACTGTCATACACACAACTCCAGTTACTTTGAGTAACAAATGATTTTGGTGACCCATTTTGGTGGACCTGGGTGGCCACCGGAGGTCCTCCAGTAGATCCGGAACGTCCGTGAAAATGGCCACACTGAGTAACAAATGATTTTGGTGACCCATTTTGGTGGACCTGAGTGGCCACCGAAGTTCCTCCAGAAGATCTGGAACATCCGTAGAAGTGGTCAATTCATAAAACACACCATAGAATAGGTGAATCACCGAACGCTGAGAAACAAATGATTATGGTGATTCATTGTGGTGGACCTGAGTGGCCACCGGAGTTCTTCCAGAAGATCTGGAACATCCGTAAAAATGTTCAATTCATGGAACTCATCCTAGAAGTGCGCGTTTTTTTTCCCAAAGCTTTTCATGATCGTACTTTGAATAACAAATGATTGTAGTGACCTATTTTGGTGGACCTGGGTGGCCACCGGAGTTCCTCCAGAAGATCCAGAACGTCCGTAAAAATGGTCAATTCATGAAACTTATCATAGAAGAGCGCGGTTTTTCCAAAGCTTTTCATTATCGAACTACGAGTAACAAATTATTGTGGTGACCCATTTTGATGGACCTGTGTGGCCACCGAAGGTCCTCCAGAAGATCCGGAACGTCCGTAGAAGTGGTCAATTCATAAAACTCACCATAGAATAGGTGAATCACCGAACGCTGAGTAATAAATGATTATGATGACCCTTTTTGAAGGACCTGGGTGGCCACCGAGGTCGTCCCGAAGATTCGGAACGTCCGTTAAAGTGGTCAATTCATGAAACTTATCATGGAATAGTGCGATTTTTACAAAGCTACTCTGAGTAACGAAAGATAGTGGTGACCCATTTAAATGTACTTGAGTGGCCACCGGAGGTCCTTTCTAGGATCCGGAACATCCGTAGAAATGTTCATTCCATGCAACTCACCATAGAAGAACGCGGCTTTTCCAAAGCTTTTCATTAACATTCTCTGAGTTATAGGAAATTATCGTTACCCATTCTTATGGACCTGAGCGGCCACTCCTTCATGAATAATGCCCGTAATATTCCCAAAAGCTGCAAACTAACGAATCTCGAATCATAGGAGCATGGTTTTACAAAAAATCTATTATCGCAATCTGAGCAAGACATTTTTGTCATGACCCTCAGTTATGGACTTGAATGGCCAGTGAAGGCCCTCTCGTGATCCATACACATGACTCAAGTGATCACTGGACGTCCTCCTAAAGTTCCTACGGATTGGTCAACACTTGATACTCATCCTACTAGAACACGATCTTTTGAAATCTGTTTGTTATTGTACTTATTGATCATCTCATGAAGGTTGTTGTGATGCTTTCTGCGGGGCCCTCTTTTCCCGTGCGGTAAGATACGCTACAAAGCAAGATCATGTTGAGGGTGGCGGGGTTCGATTCCCGGTCCGGTCTAGGAAATTTTCGGGTTGGAAATTGTCTCGACTTTTCTGGCATAAAAGTTTCATCATGTTAGGCTAATAATACAGTATCGACCCGGTTTTGTCACTTCGGAATTTTGTCTACCCTCGATTTTCTCTCGTTTTCGACCCGACTTTATCACGTTTTCGACCTGATATTGTCACCCTAAACATTTAAGAAAATTTCAGATGTTTTTTTTTTATCATAGTTAAACCTCTTCGCTGCCATTATAGACCCCCTGTTAATAAAAATTAAAAAAATTAGATTAGTTTTTTTATGATCCAGCGTCTTGCAAGAAATTTTTGACCAAAAGTTGTCAAATGATTCAACCAAAGTAAATTTTATTTTAAGTCAAACTTTCATGAACGCCTCAACATAGTTAAAGATCTCGGAGTTTTGTTGGATTCTGAGCTATCGCTCCGCCCTCATTACGAAGATGTGATAGCTCGTGCAAATAGACAGCTTGGTTTTATCCTGAGGCTTGTTGATGGGTTTCGTGTCCCGCTGTGGTTGAAATCCATCTATTGTGCTCTTGTACGCTCTATACTGGAGTCAGCAGTGCTTGTCTGGTGTCCTTACAACAGAATTTGGATTGACCGTTTTGAAGCAATTCAACGGAAATTTGTCCGCAATGCTCTTCGAGGCCTTCCCTGGAGAGACGCTACGAACCTCCCACCGTACGAACACCGATGCACACTTTTGGGTATCGAAACACTAGAGAAGAGAAGGTCAAATATGCAAGCCGTTTTCATCGCAAAGATCCTTACGAATGAGATTGATGCCCCTGCTTTGCTCAACGAATTGAATATATATGTGCCAGAGCGATCACTAAGACGTCGTCAGTTCTTTCAATTGAGTGCCAGGAACAGTCGCTATGGACAATTTGAGCCGATAAGATTCATGATGTCGACTTTTAATCTATTCTTCGACCGCTACGACTTTGATGTCAATGCAGCTGATTTCGGACGCCGATTAAGCAACCAAATCCGTGAATAATAATTGTAAATTATGTGTTAGTTTTAAGCGATTGGAGTACCTTGAATGTGTTTTATTTTTTAACTAGACTAATTTTTGTTATTTTAATGTGTTCTATTTGTAATACTGTATGCTAAAAAAAGATGCAGGGTTTTTATGCCAATTTTTGGGCTTTTCCCTACCAGAGTACTTCATAGAGACAGATATAGTCAAATGAAGATATACAAGAAAATAAATAAATAAATTCATGAGTCGATGATTTATGACTGAATATCAACTCATGGAAGCAAATTTTGCCATACTTGAAAATATTTTCTAGGTCCTTTAAAAAAAAAGTGTCATCTTATTTTTTATGAATTGACTATAATTACAGATTTTTTGGTCCTGCGGAGTTTCATTGGTGACTACACACGATCCTGAGAATGGGTTACAATGATCATTCATTACTCAGGATACAAAAATAGGAAAACTATGACAAGTTTCACGAATTGACCGATTTTACGGATGATCTGAATGTACCTGAAGACATACAGTGGGCAATCCATGTGAATTGGTTCTAAAATTAGGAAAATAAAAACGTTTAGAAGAATCGTGTGCTTCGTCTTCTTCTTCTATGGATTATATGACGTGTTTTTCTAAGGTGGGTTTTATGAATTGATCATTTTTACGTGTGATACGGATCTTCTATTGGTTGCTACTCACATCCGTGAGAAAAGGTCACGGCAATAATTTCATGTTCAGAGTACGACAAAGAAAAGAAAAAAAAATAGGCTCTTCTAGTATGTATACCATCAATTAACCACTTTAACCAATGTTCAGTATCTTCCGTAAGATCTCCGATAGTCACTTTGGTAAATAAGAACGGGTCACGACATTCCTTCGTGTCTTGCTCAGAGTTCGATAATAAAAAGATTTTTTTTACACGATTGGGATGATTTTTTTTAAATTGATAACTTTTGTGGATGCTCCGAATCTTCTGGAAGACCCCGCTGACTGTTCAAAAATTGACCACTTTATGGGATATTTTATTATTCAGAGTACGACAATGAAGAGCTAGGAAGGAACTGTGCTTTTTTATGATGAATTTCATGAATTGACCTCTTTTACGGATCTTCTGGAGGACCTCCGGTGGCCACTCAGGTCTATAACACGGGGTCACCATAGTCATTTGTTACTCAGCGTTTGAAAATGAAAAGATTGGAAAAAAACGCGCTCTTCTTTGATAAGTTTCATGAATTGACCACTTTTACGTACATTCCGGATCTTCCGGAGGACCTCCGGTGGCCACCCAGTTCCACCAAAATGGGTCACTACAATCATTTGTTACACAAATTACGATAATCAAGTTGTTGGAATGGCCAAAGTGCAAAAATCTGTCCGTAATGATATCCGTGGAATCCATACCTTCAATTTGGTTCCGCTAATGCACAATGTGTAACTTTTTTTTAATGCACTAGGAAGGTTAAATTGTAAAAAAAAGGAAAATAATCGTGCTTGTTAAGTGTTAAATGTTCCTGCTCTCACAAACCCTACGAACGCAGCCAAGCTAACACTACACTGCCCCATGAAAGGATGACAGTGATATCACTACTCACCACCAGGGTCGCCGAGAAAAACATCGAATGGGTGGCCATGCGGGTGCCGAATTGGGTGGGCAGCATGTGGCGGAATTTATGGATGTCAGCGGGTCAACGACCAAAGGCTTGGGGGTCAACGATCACGAAACGACTCATCATTAGCCTGGTGATAGTCGAGAGAAAAGGTTGATTATAAGGTTATAGTTTTGGAAAAGCAGAGAAAAATTATGGTCGGAAAATTTGAAAGAGTGAAAGTGGTAGAGAAGGCTTGAAGTGGAAATCTGGACATCCAGGTAATTTACTACTACTCATTAGCTGAGACAAATCCCCAATCTAGCTCCAGTTCCCTATGTGGCCTTCAATCGCCATCGTGTGTCCCTTTTGTGTTCTCTATCGCGGAGTGTCACGAGCGTAGAGCCGACCCTGAGGCTTGTTAAAGGGGGTCTCACCAGTGCTGGGAGTAACACGGCCCGTTTTCCAGTAAGTTACATCTTTTGATCCGCGTATACTTTACATTTTAGTTGTACCCAAACCAGTTGTTCCATATTCTTCAAATTGTTTTGGAGTTTGGGTCAATTAGTCTACAACGTCAACTGAGCTAGTAACAATCTTGATAGCAGCTAGTCCTGTGCATATATCTCTCTGGGCCTCCGCGTATATTTAGTAGCTTGTTTCCTGATTGGTTGTTCTAGATTCTCCAAACTGATCTGGAGTTTTGATCAATTGGTCTACCAGGACAAGTATGACATCAACTAGTTCTTTCCACACAGCTCCTTTCGGCCTTCGCGTATATTTTACAACTCGGTTATATCCAAATCAGATCTGCCCATGATTTCATAGTTGAAATATCATGACATTGCATTTCGCATGTATTTGGGATGATTCAGGGACAAATATCACAAATCTGAAACATTCTAACCCGTGGACACTTGAATGAGGCTTGAAACATGCCACGTATCGATATTACAGTGGTTGAATTACCGTAGTTAACGCGTGGTAAGTCAAATTCGGTGAAATTTGAAATGGTTGTTACGTCAACTATGAGATCATGGGCAGAGATGCTCAACCTTCTCCAAACTGTTCCGCAGTTTGGAGCAATTGTTCCATCAGGTCAACTACGCCTGAACACAAAGCCGACAACAATCAGTCATGTCCATTCAAATCCTGAGAGTCCACGCATGCGTATGATGTTCTACTCGGTTATACCCAAACTGTTTTGGAGTTTGGATCAATTGCTCTACAAGGTCAACTGATCTCGATTCAAATGTGACAGCAGCTCCCTTGGACCTCCGCATATACATATTTTGCAACTTAGTAATACCCGACCCAGATGTTCTAGGATCTCCATACTGTTCTTACTTCAGGCTAATTGGCCTTCTAGGTGAGCTACGCTCAATATAAAACCGTCCATACAAGTCTCTAGAGAGCCTGCGTATGATATTCCACTCAGTTATACCTAAACCAGATGTTCTCTTCTTCTGGAGTTTGTATCAATTGGTCTACCAAGTCTACTGTACTCGATGCAAATCTGACAGCAATCAGTCATCGCCATACAACTCCTTGGAGCCAACGCATATGATTTGGTTTTCGATTTTGTCCAAACCAGGTGTTACACCAACTAACCAATCATGTCGATAAAAGTCCATAAAACTCATTGAAATAACTAGTCAAGTCAAGTCAACTACGATACACTGAAGCCGGCCTTACTGTTGAGGTTGAAATCCGTATCTAGAACATCTGAATTGGACAAAACTGAATGTAAAATAATTTTCTGGGTTCTATGGAGTTGCATAAACATAATTGGCAGCTGTCCGATTTATACCAAGCATAGTTGACCTTATGGACAATTTTTTTCAAAGTTTAGGAAACCTAGAATATCGGGTATGGATGTAGCGGCGTAGGCTCTAAAGACTTGTGTGGACATGACTGGTAGCTGTCAGATTTGTATCAAGCGAATTTGACTAGGTGGATCAATTGATCTTAATTTTTAGAACAGCTTGAAGAACCTAGAACAGCTGGTTTGGGTACTACGGATTTGTAGGAACATGACTGACTGCAGTCGTTTTTGTATCAGGCGTAGTTGATCTAATGAATATGAACTTCAGAAAATTTTGGAGAACCTGGAACACTTAGTTTCAAAATAAAAGTAGACTATTAGGGAGTTGTATGGCCTTGACTGCTCCTGTCAGATTCTTACCGAGCTCAGTTGGCCTGATAGACCAAATGATCCAAACTCCAGAACCATTTGGAGAACCTATAACATCTTATTTAGGTATAACCGAGTTGCCAAATATCCGCGGGGACTCTAGAGAGTTGTATGGATGATTGATTGCTGTCAGTTTTGTGTACAGTAGAGTGATTCAAATTTTGACTTTTTCGCTCCTCCATGCTTAAACGATGACATTTGATGTTTTATTAATCCTCCTAAATTTTTAGCTAATTTGGATGTAACTAGACTGAGCACGCGCAGTTTCAAGTTTGTACTGTACAGGCGTAGTTGACCTGATAGACCAATTGATCCACACTCTAGAACAGTTTGGAGAACCTAGAACATCTGGTTCCGGGGAGTACTGGGGTTACCTCCCTCCCGGAAAAAATGGTCACTTGCAGATGGGCTTCGAAATTCATCGTGTGACATGTCAAACTTCTTGATTTTGCAAAACAAGTACAATGGAGTAAATTTAGGCGATTTTAGATCGAATTGACATTTACCACCCTCCAGGTACTTCCAGGCAGTCTTCAAAGAGCATCCTATTTTGAGAATGATTCGCAAAAGCATGCTTTGAAAAAATGATTCAAATTGGGATAAATTTGCATCCTCGATGTCAATTGCTCCTTTGCAGACTTGATTGGAAATATCGCATCATTGATTCAAATCATTTCAGGCGATGATCTACCGAATTGTGAAACGAAGCATCAAATTTCCCTTTGAAAGCTTGGAACTCAAAGGTGGCTATGTGGTTATATGGCTAGTGGTGTCAGAATTCAATTGTGTCAATCTCTTGAGTGAGAGTTTGATTCTCCCGTCGAACTTTCTCGTTTTTTATACTTTATTATATGGATATGAATCGAGTGTTAGGACACACATGGTTATGCTGTGTCGAATGAGGGTATGTTTATTTTGACGAACAAAAATTTCTAGCTGACATCTAGCTTCTAGCTTACGCAAATTCATGAAAAACGGGATAGTTCGAGTGGAAAGTAATGGAATGGAATTATGTTTGACTGGTTTGAAATGCTAGTCGGCACCTGATGTACTAAATATGTTTATATTCGGGAAAATAATATCGGAAGCACCAGCAGCACATATGGAAGCGTCATATAATGTAAAATAAGTAGGTAAATTCATTTCTCAACACAATTGATTGAAGTTTTGATCTTCGAACTTCTCACTTTGCTTCTACAACCGTATGAGTTTCAAATGTTATTCCTATTACAAAAGCAAAATATGACACAACATCCAGTTGCTAACAACAATCGTCTTCGCGGCGTAACAACGAAGTGGAAAGCAAACTGGTTACTAATAATACGCACCACGTGTTTGCCTTTGCCTAGAATCCAATGAAAGGATTCAAATCAATGATACAGTATTTTACAAAATGATGCAAATGCATCAAAGCAATGATCACTTGACAAATAGGGAGCATTAATTCTCCTGCTCCTTGGATTTTGCATCAATGCAACGAATTGCAAAGGAACTTTTGAAGACTGCTTCCAGGGCCTGGTTCCCTTGGAGACGTGGCCAATTTTCGTTCAATCTTGGGATCCATCTTGCGGCATGTCAAAGTTCATAATTTTGCACAACAAGTACACTGGAGTCCATTCCGGTGATTTTCGATTCCAGGTAGACCTGTGCAATGATTGAAATTTTACCGGTGCTGACGTGATAGATCTTTTTCAGCAAGCGGCGGCGGCGTCACGCCGTTGGTGATTGGCGGCGGCGTGGATCGGCGTGAACCAGTTTCAAGCGCCAAAATTTCTTCAGAAGTTCCTCCAGGAATTCCTCCGGAAGTTCCTCCAGGAATTCCTCCGGAAGTTCCTCCAGGAATTCCTCCGGAAGTTCCTCCAGGAATTCCTCCGGAAGTTCCTCCAGGAATTCCTCCGGAAGTTCCTCCAGGAATTCCTCGGAAGTTCCTCCAGGAATTCCTCCGGAAGTTCCTCCAGGAATTCCTCCGGAAGTTCCTCCAGGAATTCCTCCGGAAGTTCCTCCAGGAATTCCTCCGGAAGTTCCTCCAGGAATTCCTCCGGAAGTTCCTCCAGGAATTCCTCCGGAAGTTCCTCCAGGAATTCCTCCGGAAGTTCCTCCAGGAATTCCTCCGGAAGTTCCTCCAGGAATTCCTCCGGAAGTTCCTCCAGGAATTCCTCCGGAAGTTCCTCCAAGAATTCCTCCGGAAGTTCCTCCAGGAATTCCTCCGGAAGTTCCTCCAGGAATTCCTCCGGAAGTTCCTCCAGGAATTCCTCCGGAAGTTCCTCCGGAAGTTCCTCCGGAAGTTCCTCCGGAAGTTCCTCCGGAAGTTCCTCCAGGAATTCCTCCAGAAGTTCCTCCAGGAATTCCTCCGGAAGTTCCTCCAGGAATTCCTCCGGAAGTTCCTCCAGGAATTCCTCCGGAAGTTCCTCCAGAAGTTCCTCCAGGAATTCCTCCGGAAGTTCCTCCGGAAGTTCCTCCAAGAATTCCTCCGGAAGTTCCTCCAGGAATTCCTCCGGAAGTTCCTCCAGGAATTCCTCCGGAAGTTCCCCCAGGAATTCCTCCGGAAGTTCCTCCAGGAATTCCTCCGGAAGTTCCTCCAGGAATTCCTCCGGAAGTTCCTCCAGGAATTCCTCCGGAAGTTCCTCCAGGAATTCCTCCGGAAGTTCCTCCAGGAATTCCTCCGGAAGTTCCTCCAGGAATTCCTCCGGAAGTTCCTCCAGGAATTCCTCCGGAAGTTCCTCCAGGAATTTCAATCGGAAGTTCCTCCAGTAATTCCTCCGGAAGTTCCTCCAGGAATTCCTCCGGAAGTTCCTCCAGGAATTCCTCCGGAAGTTCCTCCAGGAATTCCTCCGGAAGTTCCTCCAGGAATTCCTCCGGAAGTTCCTCCAGGAATTCCTCCGGAAGTTCCTCCAGGAATTCCTCCGGAAGTTCCTCCAGGAATTCCTCCGGAAGTTCCTCCAGGAATTCCTCCGGAAGTTCCTCCAGGAATTCCTCCGGAAGTTCCTCCACGAATTTCTCGTTCCTCCAGGAATTCCTCCGGAAGTTTCTCCAGGAATTCCTCCAGAAGTTCCTTCAGGAATTCCTCCGGAAGTTCCTCCAGGAATTGCTCCGGAAGTTGCTCCAGGAATTCCTCCGGAAGTTGCTCCAGGAATTCCTCCGGAAGTTCCTCCAGGAATTCCTCCGGAAGTTCTTCCAGGAATTCCTCCGGAAGTTCCTCCAGGAATTCCTCCGGAAATTCCTCCAGGAGTTCCTCCGGAAGTTCCTCCGGAAGTTCCTCCAGGAATTAGTCCGGAAGTTCCTCCAGGAATTCCTCCAGGAATTCCTCCAGGAATTCCTCCGGAAGTTCCTCCGATAGATAAAGATAAAGATAAAGATAAAGATAAAGATAAAGATAAAGATAATGATAAAGATAAAGATAAAGATAAAGATAAAGATAAAGATAAAGATAAAGATAAAGATAAAGATAAAGATAAAGATAAAGATAAAGATAAAGATAAAGATAAAGATAAAGATAAAGATAAAGATAAAGATAAAGATAAAGATAAAGAAAAAGATAAAGATAAAGATAAAGATAAAGATAAAGATAAAGATAAAGATAAAGATAAAGATAAAGATAAAGATAAAGATAAAGATAAAGATAAAGATAAAGATAAAGATAAAGATAAAGATAAAGATAAAGATAAAGATAAAGATAAAGATAAAGATAAAGATAAAGATAAAGATAAAGATAAAGATAAAGATAAAGATAAAGATAAAGATAAAGATAAAGATAAAGATAAAGATAAAGATAAAGATAAAGATAAAAGATAAAGAAAAAGATAAAGATAAAGAAAAAGATAAAGATAAAGAAAAAGAAAAAGAAAAAGATAAAGATAAAGATAAAGATAAAGATAAAGATAAAGATAAAGATAAAGATAAAGATAAAGATAAAGATAAAGATAAAGATAAAGATAAAGATAAAGATAAAGATAAAGATAAAGATAAAGATAAAGATAAAGATAAAGATAAAGATAAAGATAAAGATAAAGATAAAGATAAAGATAAACATAAAGATAAAGATAAAGATAAAGATAAAGATAAAGATAAAGATAAAGATAAAGATAAAGAAAAAGAAAAAGATAAAGATAAAGATAAAGATAAAGATAAAGATAAAGATAAAGATAAAGATAAAGATAAAGATAAAGATAAAGATAAAGATAAAGATAAAGATAAAGATAAAGATAAAGATAAAGATAAAGATAAAGATAAAGATAAAGATAAAGATAAAGATAAAGATAAAGATAAAGATAAAGATAAAGATAAAGATAAAGATAAAGATAAAGATAAAGATAAAGATAAAGATAAAGATAAAGAAAAAGATAAAGATAAAGATAAAGATAAAGATAAAGATAAAGATAAAGATAAAGATAAAGATAAAGATAAAGATAAAGATAAAGATAAAGATAAAGATAAAGATAAAGATAAAGATAAAGATAAAGATAAAGATAAAGATAAAGATAAAGATAAAGATAAAGATAAAGATAAAGATAAAGATAAAGATAAAGATAAAGATAAAGATAAAGATAAAGATAAAGATAAAGATAAAGATAAAGATAAAGATAAAGATAAAGATAAAGATAAAGATAAAGATAAAGATAAAGATAAAGATAAAGATAAAGATAAAGATAAAGATAAAGATAAAGATAAAGATAAAGATAAAGATAAAGATAAAGATAAAGATAAAGATAAAGATAAAGATAAAGATAAAGATAACGATAAAGATAACGATAAAGATAACGATAAAGATAACGATAAAGATAACGATAAAGATAAAGATGTAGATGAAGATGTAGATGAAGATAAAGATGAAGATAAAGATAAAGATAAAGATAAAGATAAAGATAAAGACAAAGTTAAAGATAAAGATAAAGATAGAGATCTTTTGTCTTTTCGATTTTTCAACCTTTTGTCCATTCACTTTCGACCTTTTGCCCTCTCGATTTTTTTCCTTTCGACCTCTTGTCCTTTCGACCATTCGCCCTTTCGACCTTTTGTTCTTTCGACCATTCTCCCTTTCGACCTTTTGTTCTTTCGACCTTCGTCCTTTTGACCTT
>NW_026943510.1:0-39295 GCF_024139115.2 Armigeres subalbatus | reverse complement strand
CTAGAAGTTACGTATTGCTAGAAAATAACGAGTCTTCATAGGGAGCCTCGCAAACAATGCAAGTGGATATTTTGATTAAATTTGATTTATACCCAGAAAAAAACTTCCTTATAAGCTTTATGATATATTTTAAGTAATATCTAAGTCGACAGACAATACGATTATATAGAATACTTATGAAGAATTCTTTAATTCCTCGTAAATCCCTTTTCCTTGAACAACCATCGAATTTCACCATCACGACAACTGATCTAATCAACTCGCAGTCAATTAAATCGTTTCAGCAACAATTGAAGAATTCCACCATTTGATTCGACCCATGCACTAATCACTGATTGTTTGTGAGAGGGGTTAAATCCGATAAGGAACCAGATATTTCCTAGAAACTGATTTATCGTTGAACGGAACGGAACGATGAGCGGGCAAACCACAGCATTATATAAATTCACTTTTACGACCACGTCGAGGCACCGACCTAAGAACCAAGCACGAATTTTCTGGTCTTCGTGTGATTGGTCCTCAGCGGAAAAGTTCTTATACCGTGACCTGACTGCTGCCTCTCCGAAAACGGTGTGCCATGAGGTGTAATTTCTGTGAACCGGTCCCAAACTCGAAACGCTTTAACAAACAGTAATGCAAATTTAGAAGCATCAAAAGTATAACGCCATAACCCAATCCATCAGATACTAATGGAATGTAATTATAATATTGACTCCAAAGGATTATCTGCCGCCTGGTACTGACTAAAATTTGTAATAAATATATGTATGCACCCGTTATCAATTAATCAAGCATGGAAGACCACCTCTATGGCGATTTTAAGGATACATCTTGGCACGAAGTTTGGGATCATTGATAAAGTGCAATCTAGTAATATATAAAATAAGCACCGATGCTGGAAAACTCTCCAAAAGTACTGCCCGGTCATGCAGGTCAAGATCAACATACAATCCATATCTTGTCGAAAGGCCATCTCGGCCTAAGATCAGGCTGACAATATCATCGTCATTGCAAAAATGCCACAGTAGCGATGAGTTCGTAGCTCTTCATTTCCTACATCGTCAATGACGCGAGCAAAGATTCGGACGAAAAGTTCTAAAAAGATACACTCGAGTTTACCTGCTACTAAGACTAACTTTATTTGCCTGACTTAAGTACAGTTCAACTACGTGACCAAGAATGCTTTCTCAGCACTCACGATCAAGTCCCAACTGACCGTATTGATAACGCTCTGATGATGCTCTGCCGCTCCATGCCCAAGTGGCTTTGCTACGTTGACGACCGATGGAATTCGGCCGTCCAGTTACATGGTTGTAACTCGCGCGTACGACGTAGCTTTCGTCGTGTAACCAAATCGTCATGACGACATCAAGAACGAAGACTTCATACCGTTATCTTCAAGCGGCAGCCTGCCAATGCGAAGATTTTTACTAATCTTTGTAAGAATTTGACCAACGTATGAAAGCAGAATGACTATCGATACTTTTTATGTTACCAAAAGATCCTAATATTTGTTTTTTGAGACGCCATTATGTTTGAACAGTCCGTCTATAATGACGTGCAGTCAATTGTGGGCAGCAGGAGGCGTCCAGGGAGCTTGACGATCCCTCCCCAGGCCATCTGCGAGTTGTGTGCTCCCGGATGTGTGAACAGTAATTAAACCTCTATAAAAGCCTGCATGTATCGCAAGTAGGCCGCCAAAGCGACCAAGCGCGCCAAAGCGCACAAGCCCAAGTCCTGGTGTTAGGTGGACGCACAACAGCCCTGCACGACGGCCCTCCGACGAGACAGGAGGTTTGGTGCAGCCCAGAAGCCGCCTTAAAACAAATATTACGAACGACATAGAAGATACATGACTGACTGTAACGCAGGAACGACCCAGGGCGACGGAAATGGATCACGATTGGAAGCTGAACATGGAACTGCAAGTCGCTTAGGCCTCGCAGGTTGCGAGGATAACTGCAGTAGAAATCATCCGAACTTCGATGTCGTAGCGCTGCAGAAATCTGCTGGACAGGACAGAAAGTGTGGAAAAGCGGGCATCGAGCGGTACTTCTGCACAAAGCTATGGAACCACCAACGAGGCTGGGAACCGGTCGCAGGTGCTGGAAGAGGTCCAACGCGTGATTGGTGGCAGCCAATCAAGCGGTTGTGCGCGTTGAGGATAAAAGGCCGATTCTTCAACATAGCATCATCAACGTGCACTGCCACACGGAGGAGATCCGAGACGAGAAAGAAGCGTTCATGCGCAGCGAGCAGACATACGGTGGATGCCCACGCGGGGACGTCAAAATCGTCATCGGTGACATGAACGCTCAGGTAGGAAGGGAGAATAAGACCGGTCATCGGACCGAGGATTCCATACCGTAATGAACGACAACGGCCAACGACGCATAAACTTTGCAGTCCCGCGGAAATGACTGAAGCACTTTTCTTCCCAAGAATACACAAGGCCACATGGAAATCACCAATCAGAAGGAAAACCAAAATCAGCCACGTTAATCGACGGTAAAATTATTCTCGACATCACGACGTAGCACTTACCGCAGTGCGAATATTGAACCGACACCCTCCGCAGCATGTCTGCAGCTCAAAACTCTCGACGGTGATCAACACGGTCAGTCCGTTGCAGGCTTAACATTGCGGCTGCAGACGGTAGATCAGCCCAAGACTACGGGCAGCATGGAAGGGCACTCCAACGGAAGAGAGCTAGGCGCAACATCTCTTGAAGATGGCTGGAGATATTCGATCTGCCATTGGAAGAACAACCGCTGCACTAGGCACGGTGGCTCCGGATCAGAGAAAACGATGGTATGACGCGAATGTGGAGCAGTTAGTTGAGGAAGAGAATGCAGCATGCGAGATTGCTCAACACCGCACGAGGGCGAACGAGGCCGATACAACGGCGCGGAACAGAAAAACTCGATTTTCCGAGGAAAAGCGCCAACAGGAAGATTGAGACCGTAAAGAGACGAAGGAACTGTCCTAATAACGCACGAAAGTTCTGAGAACTTGAACCGTTCTGCCACAAGCCCACCACAGCCCGATATGTGGGACATAACGGGAACCTTTCTACGAACGAGAGGTGATCCAAAGGGGCGCTAAAGAGAGCACCTGAATGGCGATATGAGATCAACGGTGCGTGGTAATGAACCAGGAGCACGCGCGCAGACAGTGACTTCCGGCTCCGATCTCCAGGAAATCCAGGAGATGGCCGCTGAAGAACAACGCCCCTGAGGATCTAGACCACCAGGAGAGAGCTGTTAAACACGTGGTGAGGGCACTGGCTAGAGCGCTGACTGGGTGATTTCAAGGTTTGGGAGGATGAGGTTCTGCGCAGGAGTGGATGGAAAGTCGTGTCTCTACAAAAAGGCGATAAGCCTGGATTGGTAACTACCGCGCAATCACATTGCTGAACGCCGCCAATTCATGCCGCTGACTAACACCAATTGCAAGAGAGTTCGTTGGGCAGTACCAGGCGGGATTTTGATTGAACGCTCTACCACAGACCAGGTGTTCGCCATACGCCAGGTAGCAGAATGCCGCGAATAAACGTACCCACACATCATCTATTTATCGATTCAAGCGATATGATACAATGATCGGGACAGCTATGGCAGCTAATGCACGAAAACGGATTTTGGATAAATGACAGGCTTGATCAAGGCGACATGGATCGGGTGATGTGCGAGTTTCAGGGGCATTCTCGAGTCCTTCGACCGTAGAGGTTACGCAAGGTGATGGTCTTCGTGTCTGCTATTCAACATCGCTTTGAGGGAGTATTAACGAAGGGGGGATTGACATTGAGTGGTAAGATTTTCAGAAGTCCGTTCAGTTATTGTTTCGCCGACGACATTGATATCATGGCACGTAACTTCGAGAGGAGGTACATCAGACTGAAAGCGAAGCTAAATGGATTGGACTAATAACAACACGTCGAAGACGAAGTGCATGATAGGGAAGAGGCTCAGGAGGCTCAAGTACCCACCAGAGTTTCTCGGTGGTGACGAAATCGGAGGTGGTAGAAGAATTGTGTACTTGGGCATACTGGTGACCGCGATAACTGATACCAGCAGAGAAATTCGGAGGCGCATAGTGGCTGGAATCGCGTACTTTGACTCCGCAAGACGCTGATCGAATAGAGGCCGCCGCTACCAAACCTATCCAAACGCTGTATAAGACCGGTAGTTCTCTACGATGAGACCTGACGATGTCGTGGAGGACCAAACGCACTTGAGCTTTCGAAAGAAAGTGCGCTCCATCTATGGTGGGTTCAGATGCGTGGACGGTACGTGGGAGGGAATGAACCACGAGTTCACTGGCTGTGGAGAACCATCCATCGTTCACACGCGAAACTCGAAGATCTGAAGCAATGGGCCAGAATGTCGGACCAGTAACCGGTGAAAATGTTCTGACAACGATCCGACGGGAACAAGGAACAAAGGGTGCAAGTGTGGATCGATCAGGTGGAGGACGACTGCGGACCCTCCGCAGACCTGTCGTAGCGAGTGCAGCCATGAAACTGAGCTGAATGGAGAAGTCTTTTATGCAGCACAGGCCACTCCCTAGTCTGATGATTAAATAATTGAAAGAAATTCAATCTTCACATCTGTCACATTTTAAAATCAGCGTAGCCAAATATGGACTTATTACCTCCTCATACCAGGAGGTCGTGGGTTCAATCCCAAGTCCGTTCCATTCTCCCTTTCTATCTTCTATATTTCTATGTTCTAGCAATCTAGAACTGGAAATGACTCCATACTTCCATTACTATTCCTATACCTTAAACTAATATTCTAGCAATCAGAATCTGAAATGAACTATAGAGCTCGTTTTCATTCAATTAGAAATTCCATTAGCTGCTTTCTCCATCTATCATTGGCAGCTCTGTTACCACAGACGGACCTCCTCTCTCAAACCAACCCAAAAATTCCAACAAATTCCGCATGAACTCGTGGCAAGTGCAGAGGTATATCTGGCTGGCTAGTGGGCAGTGATTTACTCATCATTTCCTCCTTCCTTCTATTGACTTGATTGTGGGGAGGTGCCAGATGACCCAATAAAATGAGAGATCCAGTACTTGAATGAAGATGTGAGCTAGTCCCAAGGAAACATCTGTTTTCTGATGCAGGAACACATGATTCGTCATAATGAAGTAGAACCATGAGCATAATCAAGCCACAAGCAAGCTATCTTGTCACATTTACAAAATTAAGTTTTCTGTAAAAATTTGGAGCGACATATGAGCAATGAAATAAAATTGATAATTTTATGGTAATAATAACAGTGAGATTTTATATGAACATATAAATTTACGTTTAAGCATTTGATGATTGTGTATTTAGAGATGAGAGGAAATTTATAAAATCACTTGAAATAACAGACTATTTGTAGTTTTTTTATTGAGGCTTTGTATTTTTTTAGAATTCCTACAAGTTTGGATGAATTTCTCGTTAATTTGCAAGAAATCTTAAAATAAATACGAGTTTTATAAACTCAGAAGAAACTGAAAAAATTAAAATAATTTCGATGACAGTTCGGAAAAATTCTTTCATTAAAATTCGAAAGTTCTCGTAGAAAAATCGAAGAATTTTCCTGTAAAGTCTAGTTTCATATTTGAATTCATAAAATTGAACTGAAAACATTTAATTAGGAAAATCTTGATTGTTGCAACACGAAAAATTATTGACCAGAAAAATAATAATTATTGAATAAATTTGATTAACTCAACAATCATTATTACTCGTAAACGCCAGAGGTTTTAAGGACCTCAATGTGTTGTATTTATTGTCAACTTTTGTTATTATTGGATCGATTGTATTTATAAACATATTACTTTATAAAAAGTTTTTTCTGATGCATCTTATAAACAAATAAATTAGGTTAGAACACATCTAGACATGTAAACTCGTCATCTCTCAACGCAAAATGCATGAAAAATTATCATAGAAATCAGAAATAGATCAAGTAAAAAAATATTCAATGACGATAAACGTATTCGTAGAGGCTTTTAAATACTACCTCATTTTGATTTTATTATTATTACCGTGCAGAAGACATGGTGTTATTTTAGAAACTTCCATTTTCAAATAAATAATAATCAATAAAAAATGCAATTAATTGGGTGATAGCTGACAAAATATCGCTTCTAACGAGAAGTTCTGCTTCCTGGTAAAGGAATGAGCTTCTTTACAAAATTGAAATTTACCTAATTTGTGGAAAGGAATCTATTTTTTACTAAATAGTATTTTTTCTTGATTGATTTTGTTAGAACTATTAATACTGTAATGCAATCATCTTTCTAGCAAACATATATAAGAATTAAATAGGAAATAGAAATTATACGGAAAAAATGCTCAACGGCGTTATACTAGGAGAGAATTATTTTCCAAAACAAAAAAAACTAGTCGTAAAAAATTAACTTTGAAATATTTACAGGTTTAGGTTTAGGCAGGGACTATGTCCAGGAGCTGAGATGACTCCTCCCAGGCCATCTGACAGCGGGGCTTGCCTAAGATGTGGTGGGGTTTGACAGTGCCCTGTTAAACCTCTATAAAAGCTGCATGTATCCGCAAGAAGGCCTCACCAAAGCGACGTGTGCCTCAAAGCGCACAAGCCCAAGTCCTGGTGTTAGGTGGGACGCTAAACAGCCCTGACAGACGGCTCCGATGAGACAGGAGGTTTGCAGGCCCAATAAGCCGCCTGGAAAACCAATCATTACGAAATATAAGAGATAATGCGACTCGATATAATCGAAAGACCTAGGCGACGAATACAGGACACGATTAAGCTTGGAACATGGAATTAAGTCGCAGGTTTCGCAGGTTGCGACAGGATGATCTGATGATGAATTACATCCGACAACTTGACGTCGTGGCGCTGCAGGAGACGCGGACAGGACAGAAAGTGTGGAAAAGACGAGCGGCATCACCAAAGCTGTGGCACCACCAACGAGCTGGGAACCGGCTTCATAGTGCTGGGTAAGATGCGCCAACGCGTGATTGGGTGGCAGCCGATCAACGCAAGGATGTGCAGCTGAGGATTAAAGGCCGTTTCTTCAACTATAGCATCATCAACGCACTGCCCACACGAAGGAGATCGACGACGAGAAAGAAGCGTTCTATTCACAGCTGGAGCAGACATACGATGGATGTCCACTGCGGACGTCAAAATCGTCATCGGTGACATGAACGCACAGGTAAGGAGGAATGTATAGACCGGTCATCGGACCGGATAGTCTGCACACCGTATCGAATGACAACGGCCAACGATGCATAAACTTTGCACCCCCGCGGAATGGTAGTCCAAAGCACCTTCTTCCCCGCAAAAATCCACAAGGCCATGGAGATCACCTAACCAGAAACGGAAAACCAGGAAGGAAGATCGAGACCGTGAGAGGAGCAACCTGTACCGCGCTAATAACACGAAAGTTCTATGAAGTTAAACCGTTCACGTAAGGGCCACGTGCCACAGCCTGATAAGTGTGGACAAAACGGGTACCTTCCTCGAACGAGCGGAGGATCCAAAGGTGGCGGCAGCACTACGAAGAACACCTGAATGGCGATGTGGGACGAAGTTGGCGTGCGGATGGGCCTGGAAGAACGCGCGCAGGACATAATCATCAGCTCTGAATTCCAGGAAATCCAGAAGGAGATTGGCGGCTGAAGAACAACAAAGCCCTGGGGTTGACCAACTACCAGTAGAGATATATAAACGGTGGTGATGCACCGGCCTAGAGCGCTGCACTGGGTCGTTACCAAGATTTGGGGAGGAAGTTTTGCCGCAGGAGTGGATGGAATGTCGTGTCCCATCTACAAAAGGGCGATAAGCTGGATATTGTAGCAACTACCGCGAAATCACATTGCCAACGCCGTCTAAGGTACTCTCCCAAATTTTATGTCGATCAGCACCAACTGCAAGGCAGTTCGTGAGGCAGTACCAGGCGGGATTTGGGTGAACGCTCTACCACACAGGTGTTCGCCATACGTCAGGTATTGTAGAAATGACGCGAATACAACGTGCCCACCATCATCTATTTATCGACTTCAAAGCCGCATATGAAGCAGTCGATCGAGACCAGCTATAGCACGCCGAACACGGATTCGGATAAACGATACGGTTTCAAGCGCGACGATGGATCGGTGATGTGCGTAGTTCGAGTTTCAGGAGCTTCTCGAGTCCCTTCGAAACCCACAGAGGGTTACGGCAACGTGATGGTCTTTCGTGTCTGCTATTCAGCATCGATTTGGAGGAGTAATACGAAGGGCAGGGATTGACACGAGTGGCTACACCGAAGTCCGTTCAGTTATTTTGTTTCGCCGAGAGCTTGAGCAAGGATTTTGAGAAGATGGAGGAAGCTACATCAGACTGAAGAGGAAGCCAGGATGAACTAGTCATCAACACGTCGAAGACGAAGTCTCGATAGGAAGAGGTTCAAGACAATGTGAGCCACCCTGCTGAGTTGGCATCGGTGGTGAAGAAATCGAGGTGGTAGAAGATTGTGTACTTGAGCTCACTGGTGACTGCCGGAAATGATACCAGCAGAGAAATACGGAGACGCATAGTGGCTGTATCGTACGTACTTTGGACTCCGCAAGACGCTCCGACGAATAGGAGTTCGCGCCGTACCAAACTGACAATCTACAAAATGCTCTGCACGGAGTCCTCTGCGGACACGAGACCTGGACGATGCTCGTGGAGGACCAACGCGCACTGGGAGTTTTCAAGGAAGCTGCTGCACCATCTATGGTAGTGAGTACATGGCGGACGGTACGTGGAGGAGGCGAATGAACCAGAGTTGCATCAGCTGCTGCTGATCATCCATCGTTCACACCGCGAAAATCGAACGACTGCGATGGGGCATACGGCCAGAAATGTGGACAATAACCCGGTGAAACAAGAAGGCGAGGTGCAGCGGGCAAGGTGGATCGATCAGGTGGAAGATGACTATGCCCTCCGTAGACTAAGTGGTTGGCGACGTGTAGCCGGACCGAGCCGAATGAGAAGACTTTATATACCGCACAGGCCACTTCGCCTTAGTCTGAATAAATAATATATAGGATTCATCCTGATCGAATGATCCGAAAAGTTGAAAATACATTGTTTCAACTCCTCATAAAGCGTTGTCGTGCCTAACGAATAACGATTTCACCTGTTTTTGCTATGTCAAACTCCAATATTCCTATAGGCTCTTCAACGTGGAAGTCATAGTCCTTAGACGTTCTGATTGGCTTCACAACCTTCCGCTTATGAGTTCTTTTGCTGTACCTTCTCAACTGATGATCAACGTAAATATTGTCGAAAGTGCAGAGTTCGTTAACTTATTCAGTTAAATTGTTTGTTGGAAGATATAGATCGACAATATTCCCCATAATTTGACAATGTACCTATATAGAAAGTGACCCTGAATTTATGGCCGGCAGTGTTCTGCACACATCAATCATGAAATGCGTGCGGCTGCAATTCCCCACTCCAAAGTGTGCTCCAAATGTTTAGAGGTTATCGCATTTCGCTCCATCTGCGATGGATGGACCCTAAGTGCAATTTTGCTGCCGACCCGAGCATGAAATTTTTGTTTGTTTATCGTCATATCAAATTATGAGCCAACCTCTCCGTTCGCCATGCACCTCGGGTTCACTCAAAATTTCGATAGTGAACCTGATTGAGAGGAAAATTGAAAACCGAGTGCGATTGCACGCGTCAGTGCGCGTTCTCTGATGCTGCCGCTGTTGTTGAGCTCGAGAGCGCACGGTCGCATGGTTGGGCAGCCCACGGCAAATAACTGCAAGAGCTTACTCCAGGTGGATTCTACTTTGGGAGGCGGCCTTTATAAATACGGAAGGTTGCGTATAAAATTAAAACTATTATTGAATATTTCGAGGTGGGAAGTTTATTTACTTGTTCATGAGTTAAATGGTTTTGATTTCGCAATAACTGAAGTAAATGTGATTTGTTTTTATTTTTACGGTACACGAAAGGTACTGACGACGCCTTTCTGCAGCTCATGTGCCAGTAAACCAGTAGAACAGTACAACAAATCGAACTATTATTCAAGAACAGGATAAAAAGAATGATATACTGAGCTGGTACAAAAATTGTGATGAGCAGATTGTTTAACAGTGATCGGAAGGATGCGCAGCGAGCAAGCGGATCGAATCAGGTAGAAACTGATTTACGAACCCTCTAGAGCTGTAGATTGAAGAGTTAGCGCGCGTGCAGATATAGGTCAAGCAGAATCTGAAATTTATATGTGTTATAAGCTTTTGCTTCTGTTCGATGAAATATAAATAACATTTTCATCGAACAGGTTGCGTTCATGTTGGAATTAGTCTACTTTTTCTATTAAAAATAATTCAGATCGGCTGCCACTTCTGGAAATTTTACCAAACATTGTTTTGTACATTCTGGATAGATTGAGTACTAAATATCATATCACCAAATTAAGTAAACGTCTTTTATAGCATAATGAATTCAAATATACAAGTATGGACTATACCGAAGCACCATTAAAAGCCAAAATAGAAATTTCCATCATTTTCTTCTCACCATTTCAACTAGAAAGCTCTGGTATAAAGAAAATTTGTGTTTCTTTTACAGTCACCTTCTAATTAAGTTCAGTTACTATTAATTACGCAAATCAGCTCACATCAAACTTCACTTGTAGACATTGTTCGTTCATTTACTCATTCTCCAAGCGAAAGAAGCGATCCCGTCCTGTCTTGGAGCCACAGCCGTAGCGTAATAAAACTTATAAAAGTAGCTCGAAACACTAGAACTGAAAAACGCACGAAGCTTGAATGCTTTCTCCCTCAGTTGATGCAACGCTTACCTGAAGAAGCTTGCACGTCACCGTCTATGGTGCCAGGGAAATTTCACGCACATTATCTCGGAGCGGAATGGAAGGAGCACTTTTTCCAAGAACAAGTTTTCGTGGAAACCTCACTAGAGCAGTGGAGGACATTTTCCGGAAATTGAGTACAACTCTCCCGTTTGCGTTTCTGGGAAATAAGAACAAAGGCTGGATCCCCAACTGTCTATCATAGTCGGCCGGAGCACGTATAAGACACGCAGTGTGGATCACTACTGAGACACTAAGAATGCGTCTGAAATAAAGAAATCCTAATTGAAAAAGTTAGCCAATCCTATCAAGGTGATTCTGAAAAGTAACTGAAAAATTATGCTCTATCGTTAGAATAGAGTTACTGTTCTGTTTTTAGCCTACAGTCCGTGTTATGCCTATCAGATAAATGGAATGTAAAGCAATGAAATTGTTCCAAGCAAGCTTCGCAATTGATTAGGTTGGAAGGTGCTTACGAGAGTTGTTGCGCACTTTCGTTTCGTCAGCAGAATTAATTAAAGAACTATTTCAACAAATTTTATCGTCCATCAACATGTGTTCACAAGAGCTGGAATAACCTAAACCCAAATCCCTACCTGTCCATCTTGACGATTAAGAAATTATAACCTTGAGTCACCACGAGTATTATGGTATATGTCCTTCACCTAACTGTTAACTTTATGCGGCCGACGAACGTGTTCCTTTTCTCAAATTCAAGTGGTGATATTTCAATGAATTTTATAGCTGAAAGCTGAAACTCGGTGACATCTAAGAACTCCATAAATGTAGCATCTGTGAGAAAATCACGTTGATACAGTGAGGAGGGACGTGGGAGGGCATCTTATTTTTTACCACGTGGATGGTCGACAGGGTATCCGTGTTCCCATAAATTGATATTTTCAACTTTAACAATTTTCAACCGATTTAGATAATTTTGACAGTTTTGGAAACAGAAACTCATATACTTTTTGCATTGTCAAGGTTTACAGCTTTTGTCTATGGTTATACAAGAAATCTTTGAAGTAAGGCTAGAGTCTACACGAACGAAGGACTATCAACCAGTTTCAAATATATTACATGCTCATGCTTCTTAGAATAGTCGGTGTTTACAGTATATATTCTGGGTCTACAAAAACCCCTGGAGTAAGGCCTAAGTCATCCAAAAATCCCTGGAATAAGATCTTATGGTCTGCTAACGTAACCAAAAGGTCTATCGTAAATTCAAAACGGTATGCTCTTATGGTGCTTAGCATATAATGCTTTCCAGTATATGTTCCAGGTAATTCAATGACCGTTTCTTAAACATGTTGTATTTCAAGAAGTTCTGTTGGCTGTCATTGATTCCAGGTAGTCAACGAACTCCATAGAGTCAAGAATCTGTGGATCAACCCTCAGTTACGGAGGCAGTTATTGAAGAACAAAGTTGTGTGACCCTTCTTGGTATTTGTTTGTATTCTAAGTAATTCTTGTTGTTGCCGTGAGTTCCGGTAGTCTACAACTCCATACAGTCAAGATCTTGGATCAATCTCCGTAATGGAGGCAGTTATCGGAGAATAAACAAGTTGCGTGACCCTTCTTGTATATGTTTGTATCTCAAGTAGTTCCTGTTGTTGTCGTGATTTCCAGTGCTGAACTCACACAGTCAAGGTCTTCGAATCAATCTCCGTAATGAAGGCAGTTATCGAAAAATAAACAAGTTGTGTAACCCTTCTTGGCATATGTTTGTATTTCAAGTAGTTCTAGTTGTCTGGGCTCTAGGTAGTCTACGAACTTCATAGATTCAAGGTCGGTGGATCAACCTTCGTAATGAAGGTAGTTGAAGAATAAACATGTTTTTGACCCCTTCGGCATGTTTGTTTTTAATGTAGTTCTGTTGTTGTCGTGAGTTCCAGGTAGTCTACAACTCCATACAGTCAAGATCTTCGGATCAATCTCCGTAATAGAGGTTGATCGAAGAATAAACAAGTTGCGTGACCCCATCTTGGTATATGTGTGTATTCCAAGTGGTTCTTGTTGTTGTCGACGACTCCTGTAGTCTACGAACTCATGAGTCAAGGCCTGGGGATCGAGCTCGTAATGGAGGCAGCGTTTGAAGAATAAACAAGTTTGTGCCTTCTTGATATAGTTTGTATTCCAAGTAGTTCTTGTTGTTGTCGTTTGGCTAAAGGTAGTCTACGAACTCCATAGGTTCAAGGTCGGTGGATCAACCTCCGTAATGGAGCAGTTATTGAAGAATAAACAAGTTGTGCAACCCCTTCTTGCATATGTTTGTATTTCATGTAGTTCTTGTTGATATCGTGAGTTCAGGTAGTCTACGAACGCCATAGATTCAATGTCGGTGGATCAACCTCCGTAATGGAGGCAGTTAGAAGAATAAACAAGTTGTGTGACCCCTTCTTGGTATATGTGTATTCGTAGCTCTTGTGTTGTCTTGGCTCAGGTAGTCTTTGAAATTAGTCAAGGTCGATGGATCAACCTCCTTAATGGAGGCAGTTATTTGAAAATAAACAAGTTGTGAGATCTTTTCTTGGTATATGTTTGTATTTCAAGTAGTTATTTTTTCATTGTCGTGGGCTCCGTAATGAACAAGGCAAAATCGCTAAATGGAATCCGTATTTTTTATCGAAGAGAGTTACAAACTTATTATGAGGTACTCTAAATGATTCATAATAAGCTACAGAGTGAAAGTTATTTCATTAAAATTTCATTGTTTGCGGCAAATTGAAACTGATAAAATCAGGTTAGGCAAAATCAGGGTAGACAAATCTGGGAGTGACAAAATCAGGTCAACTCATCTGAGTGAATGTACGCATTCTAGTACAGTAGCCGTTCGATAACTGCAATAAGTTTACTTTTCAGTTATCGAAGCCTGCCTTCGATAACTGCAACGCACTCTGACGTCAAACGTTGTCAATCGACGTCAAATGCAAAAGTGCTTCAATTGTAGCAGCGCAATGCAGCTGTCATTGTGTCTGAATCGGTTTGACTGTTGCAACTATCGAATTGCAGTTAAACGACTTCAGTTATCGAACGTCTGCTGTAGTTTTTGTTTTGCCATGGTACTAGGTAGTCTATGAACTCCATATAGGAATGATCTGCAGATCAACCCACGAACGGAAGGCTATTGGTATAGTTTGCATTTCAAGTAGTTTGTTGCTGTCATTAGCTCTGGGCAGTTATTGAAGAATAAACAAGATACAAACTTCTATATCACTAATGAAGTTGTCTATTTGTCTTGGAAATGCAAAATGTTAACAAATTGGAACGATTCACGCCGAGAGCGTGAGGGAAAAAACGGCTAATATGCAAAGATCATGTACCATATTAACATTAGATTATGACTCTACGGAATTCAAGTTCAAGTGTTTATTGGGCCACCAATCGACAGAGGCGAGCGCACACTGTCATTTTGTTGATTTAGCTTTGCAGCGTCGCAGCTGCGTGAATTAATAAAAATGTAGTTGTGCGTTGCTTCGTATCGAGTGTGTGCCAACGCAAGCACTTTGAAACTTGATCCTGAAATGACCTTGAAACCTCTAGATATTCGTGTGTAGCTAGTTTTACTCCATAAATTTCTAGGATGACCATAACATATCATGAACGCATTTTATTCATGTACCCAAAGGCATATACAAATTTAAAACAGGTGATATGTATCTGGTAGATCCTAATGCCTTACTTCAGGGTTATCTTGATGACACATGAACATTTGAAATGGGTGCATTCTATTCTACGTACCATAAAAGGCATGTATAACTATTCAAATAGGCCGAAAGAACTCTGTTACGCGTGAAGTTCTTGAGGATTGTTCAATGTTCTCTTGGATACCCATGAACATATGCAATGAAAGCGGTATATTCTATGTACCACAAAGGGCATATGCCACCTTTTGAAACAATCCGAAAGGTATCTGGTTACGTGTAAAGATCCTGAGGCCTATTCTGTATTTTCTTGGAAGACCTTAAACATATGCAATGGACTATTCTATTCTATGTACCACAAAGGGCATGTATCACTTTTGAAAAATCTGAAAGATCTTTGGTTACGCGTGTATATCTTAAGGCCTTTTCAGGGTTTTCGGATGACCATGAAATATATGCAAAAGGCGTTCTATTCTATGTACCACAAAGGGTATGTACAGCTTTGAAACAATCTAAAAGATCTCTGGTTACGCGTGTAGATCTTGAGCCTTTTCAGGATTTTCTTGGATGACCATCAACATATGCAATGAAAGCGCTCTTTTCTATGTACACAAAAGGCATGCACCACTTTTGAAACAATCTAAAAGATCTCTGTTACGCGTAGACCTGAAGGCCTTTTCCAGGGGTTTCTTGGATGACCATGAACATATGCAATAAAAGGCGTTATATTCTATGTACCACAAAGGGTATGTACCAGCTGAAACACATCAAAGATCTCTGGTTACGCGTGTAGATCTGAGGCCTTTTCAGGATTTTCTTGGATGACCATCAACATATGCAATGAAAGCGCTCTTTTCTATGTACCACAAAAGGCATGCACCACTTTTGAAACAATCTAAAAGATCTCTGGTTAGTGTAGACCTGAAGGCCTTTTCCAGGGGTTTCTTGGATGACCATGAACATATGCAATAAAGGCGTTCTATTCTATGTACCACAAAGGGTATGTACCAGCTTTGAAACAATCTAAAAGATCTCTGGTTACGCGTGTAGATCTTGAGGCCTTTTTCAGGATTTTCTTGGATGACCATCAACATAATAATGAAAGCGCTCTTTTCTATGTACCACAAAAGATGCACCACTTTTGAAACAATCTAAAAGATCTCTGGTTACGCGTGTAGACCTGAAGGCCTTTTCCAGGGTTTCTTGGATGACCATGAACATATGCAATAAAGCGTTCTATTCTATGTACCACAAAGGGTATGTACCAGCTTTGAAACAATCTAAAAGATCTCAGGTTGCGTGTAGATCTTGAGGCCTTTTCCAGGATTTTCTTTTGGATGACCATCAACATATGCAATGAAAGCGTCTTTTCTATGTACCACAAAGGCATGCACCACTTTTGAAACAATCTAAAAGATCTCTGGTTACGCGTGTAGACCTGAAGGCCTTTTCAGGGTTTCTTGGATGACCATGAACATATGCAATGAAGGCGCCAGAGGACTTATCCGAGAGATTTCTTCGATAGCGCAGAACATATGTAGTGATCACATTTGATTTCAAGATGCGCAAAGAGCATGTACCACTTTTGAGTCAAGTCCATAGACCCATGCAGTGTAGACCTTAAGGCCTTACTCCAGAGATTTCTTGGATGACTCGGAAATATACTGAAAACGCATTCTATGCTAAGTACCTCAAAGAGTATGTACCGTATTTGAATTTGTATAATAGGCCTTTGGTTACGCGAGTAGATCTTTAGGCTTTACTCCAGAGATTTCTCGGATGACTAAGACCTCATTTCAGGGATTTTTGCATTACCCAAAGCATATACCGTGAACTCCTTCAATTCTAAGAAGCAAAGAGCTTGTAGCATATTTGAAACTGGTTGAATGGCCTTTGGTTAGCGTGTAGACTTCAAGCCTTACTTCAAAGATTTCTTGTATAACCAAGGCATAAGCTGTAAACCTGACAATGGGCAAAAAGTATATGAGTTTCTGTTTCCAAACTGTCAAATTATCCAAATCGGTTGAAATATGAATTATGAGAATATCAATTTATGGGAACACGGGTACCCGTCGGCCATCCACGTGTTTTTTTGTTGGCCGCATATGCTTAATGATAATATGATATAAATTATAAAGATATCATTTAAGAATTGCGGCTCCGCAAAGTGTCACATAAATGAGCGTACCAAATAAATGAAAAGGTTAAATAACATGTGTTCCGCATAGAAAGTGGTAGTTTACTTGATCAACCCGGTAGAATGGTAGTGAAGGCGAGTGGTGATATGCTGAATAGGAATACACTTGTTTTAGACGATCAAAAAATGCACTTTTATTAAAGCTTATGAAAACATTTTTTGGACTCAAAGTAGGTAAATGTCGATTGAACCCCGGAGAAAGTGAATTTCCGATATCTGATTAAATCTATCGTTTGATACATGCAAATATTACACCATATCATTGCAACTTTTGGAATGAAAATATCTTTCGTTTTGCCCAGTGCAACATATTTTGACCCATTTAGCCTGTTGAGTCGAATTTCCAATTTATGCTGGAAAATAGAGCGAAAACAAAGTCTTATTTGTATGTACGTTCTGAAATAGGGTAAAACGACCTATTGGAGGGGTTGAGCGCGACGAAAAACAAAATTGACGAAAATTATTTAAAATGAACGTTTATCTTTTTCATATTGCAGTAGTTGAATAGGATGCTCGTTAACTCTAGGTTCGTATAAGTATTCACGTAATCTGAAAAGTGACGTATACGCCATTTTCCGAACATGGTGTTAAGAGTAGTACTCATCGTACTCTTTAACAGAAAAATGGAAAACATGTATCTTATAAAATGGCGCATTTTCGTCACTTTTCAGATTACGGCAGAATTGTCCTAAACTTATTTGTTTTGTTTTATCACAATAAAAACAAACTACGCAATAATAGGACGATAGGAGGGTCCGTAGCGTAGTTGGCTACACGTTCGCTTTCAAGCGAATGGTCCGGGTTCGATCCCAGCCCCCACCTAAACCCTCGTCGTCGCCGGATGCGCAGCCCTAAGCGGTGGCGTATTGGTGCACGCCTCACCGTCACGGCTGCCTGATGACGACTAACAACCTGTTCTTCTCGGAGGCATTCCTCCAACGTTACCCGGATAAATGGCAACCGAACAATGCAACGATCATTGGATCACGACATGGACAAACGAAACACATGGACTCACGACGAGATGGACCGGCAACGACAATAGCAATGAATAATGGAAAAAAATCTAATAGATTCTGTGGATTCTGCGCGCAGAATACAGTAGATCTCACACAGTATGGTCAAGTAACACAGAGTGCCTATCAAATAAATAAAGGAATATATAAAAAAATAGGACGATAGTTGCGATATTTTTGAAGGTCATTCCTATTGTTGCAGTATTACTTGTATTTTATAGAGAGCGATACTAAAACAATAGGACCTTAGCACTACGCAATAATAGGCTCAAAGGAAGCAATTTTTAATGAAAAATGTTGTGTTTTCATTATTTTGAACGGAATTTTGTCAATCAAAAGAATCGAAGAGTTTTGAGTGGTCCACACTTGTTTTGGATGCTAGTATATCAGAATGGACTAAAACCTACCGCAACATTAGGACATATCACAACGATAGGACGTTTTACCATATTCAGTGACGTATGCTTTGAAGCGTAACGCATTGTACGCTGCCTTCTTGTGCAATCTGATTTCACTTCAATTTCATATAAATATTATTTTCCTGAAGCCAGTGGAGGAATTGCAGAGGCATTGATTTAGTTCAGAAATAAAGAGGTCGGGTCCGAAATGTGTAGGGTCCAAATCAAGTTGGTTACCACAAGACCTTCATCGGCCTACCAGCGGCAGTGTCAATATCCAACGTTGGGAAGGTTGCCGTTTGACCAAATCATTGCCAAGATTGTTCCTGACCTCCTGACCGTTGCGGTGAGCTCATACCGCACCATGGGATAACATGCGTTTGTTACTTTAAAAACTTATGAAAAGAGTCTTGAACTGAAAAGGTTGGCGCTGAACGATCGACTGAAATTCTGATAGGGACACGCAGGTATTTTCGTCTGTTCGTCAGTCTCGAAAACCAGCGATGTGGGTAGGAAGCGAAACGAGCCACGTAATCTACGCCGACCTTCAGAATGCGATGCCGGTGGTACCCTTTCACTCGGGTGGGTGATTTCACGCCCAGGTTTCGAATGTTGATCCAGAAACGATCTCTGGAGCTCGTGATGACGACTTGTGAAGTGAAGCATTGGTCATTGAAGCTGAATGCAAAAAAATCAGAAGGGTTGTGTACAATACACGACCGCAAGGTATACGTTGGACAACGTAAGGATATTATTATAACCAATACGTATTTGAGTTTATTATGGTTACGATTTTATGTTAACTTTAGTAGTATTGTTTTGTTGGTTGAAATGTGAATATGGTTAAAGTATGAGCGTCTGAGACACGATTTGATCAAACATGATGTAGATTGTGGAATATTTACGTCACAATTAGGTTGATCTTCATCTTCCTTAGAAATTCCTTTTCTCCAGTAAAATTTGAAATTTGTTCCGATTGGTGTTGTACTGCAAATTCATTCCGTCTTGAAAAGCCTTAAGTGGAAGACAATAACTATCGTAACACTGAAACCATAAGCTCCACGTAAAATAACTTTCTTCGACAGCAATTAGGATATCGCTGTTGAGCAACCAAGAGCAATCAAATGCGCAGAGTGTCAATCTCGATTTAATTGACTGGAGAGTTCACAAAATGTGCAAAATTAAGCATGCAATTGCTTCGAATCCTTGATTTTGCACAAATTTTGTGTACGTCGTGTAGGTGTAACAACTCAAAACAGGATATCACAAAATCAAGTACATCACATTCCCTCTTCCATCAACATTTTTGGTGGCCGTTTGTTTTTGTTGGCATGAAACCGTTTTAAGTGTTGCTGCGAATGTTATCTGGCGATGTCTCTGAGGATTTAAAAAAAGACAGGGTCACCGTCTTCGACCTGAGGTCGCACAGACTGAGCACTTAACATCTAGCATTAGACAGGACACCCGAGCAAAGGCAGATAACTAAAATTATATCAAACTGATAACTCGCTAAGTTATCCTTATTATCATTTTGATATTTAGTTATCAATCATGTGATTAACTGATAACCGAATAATAACAAATTTTATTATCAATATAAATTTGCAATTTTCTTTTTAATTTCGCGTCGTTTAGATATCGTGCTAAGCATTCTATTCTTTCAAACATACTATCTTCTGCTAAATGTACCCGTCCTTGGCGGTCGTTCACTAATTACGTAAGCATTTTTTCTTGGTTTTTCGAACCCCCTCCCCCCTTGTAAGATTTTTCCCATTAAATTTTTTTTAAGAAGAGTAAGAAAATGACAGACCCCCCTCCCCAATATGTACTCACGTAATTAGTGAACGACAGATAAAAATAATTAGGAGACATATTTTATTTTGAATGTTCATCCCAATATCTTAAAAAAATTGGAAAGCAAACCAAAAAACTAATAAGCAGATTTGCATCAATCAAAACAAAACGAAATCCTAAGTTGGCTCTACATTTTATATGTAAACATATAATGGTGAAAAACAAATGAACTGCTGAACTGATTTGTTTTACACGAATGCATTGAAAAACAATTTTTTTGTTTTTAATTTGTCAGTAAGTTGAAATAAAATTTCGTCTAAGAAGACAGAGATCTTTACCGTTTCCAACGATATCTATTGATTTGTTTATCTCTCTGTCAACAAAGGAATTTGCACAAGAGTTCAATTTTTTTTATTTGTATTGTACTATGCTTATAAACCTTCCTAGTGCATTGGGGTCTATTTTGGCCCAGAGATGATTTAAAAACGTTGTAGCTTTGTAATCAAATGAGATAGGGCGTTGAAATTTTCTGACTTTTCCTAACTTTTGGAAATGAAAATTTTGGGGTGATAACCAGCTTTCAGCGACCTCTAGGAACGCCACAACAAAAAAAAGTGACACATTGTGCATTAGCGGGTCAAAAATGACCCCAACTTAAATTCGCTCCCAAAAGTTCATTTTCGAACCGATTCTCAATCTTTTGGAACCAAATTGAAGGTATGGAATCCGCGGATGTCGTTACGGACAGATTTTTCCAATTTGGCCATTCTGGTCCCCAGGAATCGATTTTGAAGGAACATAGATTCTTAGGCCAATTTTTGACGTGATTTCTTGCCTTTCGAAGGGTTATTTTGGGAATGCTCATAAATTTGTGTAGCAATAATCCCAATAGAATGTAGCCATTGTCCATTTCCATGTATCAACACAATTCCTGGTTATTTCACGGTCCAGTGTCCCTCCGGAAGACCCGGAACATCCGTAGAAGTGGTCAATTCATTGAACTTATCCTAAAAGAGCGCGGTTTTTTCCAAAGCTTTTCATTATTGAACGCTGAGGAACAAATTATTATGGTGACCCATTGTGATGGACCTGAGTGGCCACCGGAGTTCCTTCGGTAGATCCGGAACATCCGTAAAAATGGTCAATTCATGGAACTCATCCTAGAAGTGCGCGTTTTTTCCAAACCTTCCATTATCGAACTATGAGTAACAAATGATTGTGATGGCCCATTTTGATGGACCTGTGTGGCCACCGAAGGTCTTCCAGAAGATCCGGAACGTCCGTAAAAATGGCCATTTCATGAAACTGACCATAAAAGGGTGCGGTTTTTTTCCAAAGCTTTTGATTATCGAACACTGAGTAACAAATGATTATGGTGATCCATTGTGATGGACCTGAGTGGCCACCAGAGTTCCTCCAGAAGATTCGGAACATCCGTAAAAATGGTCAATTCATGGAACTCATCCTAGAAGTGCGCGTTTTTTCCCCAAAGCTTTTCATGATCGTACTTTGAATAACAAATGATTGTAGTGACCTATTTTGGTGGAACTGGGAGGCCACCGGAGGTGCTCCAGAAGATCCGGAACGTCCGTAAAAATGGTCAATTCATGAAACTCATCATGAAATAGTGCGATTGTTACAAAGCTACTTTGAGTAACGAAAGATAGTGGTTAACCATTTAAATGTACTTGAGTGGCCACCGGAGGTCCTTTTTAGGATCCGGAACATCCGTAGAAATGTTCATTCCATGCAACTCACCATAGAAGAACGCGGCTTTTCCAAAGCTTTTCATTAACATTCTCTGAGTTATAGGAAATTATCGTTACCCATTCTTATGGACCTGAGCGGCCACTCCTTCATGAATAATGCTCGTAATATTCCCAAAAGCTGCAAACTAACGAATCTCGAATCATAGGAGCATGGTTTTACAAAAAATCTATTATCGCAATCTGATCAATCATTTTTGTCGTGACCCTCAGTTATGTAGTTGAATGGCCAGTGAAGGCCCTCTCGTGATCCATATACATGACTTAGGTGATCACTGGACGTCCTCCTACGGATTGGTCAACATTTGATACTCATCCTACTAGAACACGATCTTTTGAAAACTGTTTGTTATTCTACTTATTGATCATCTCATGAAGGTTGTTGTGATGCTTTCTGCGGGGCCCACCTTTCCCATGCGATAAGATTCGCTACAAAGTAAGATCATGCTGATGGTGGCTGGGTTCGACTCCCGCTCCGGTCTAGGAAATTTTTCGATTGGAATTTTTATCGACTTTTCTGGGCATAAACGTTTCATAATGTTGGCCTAATAATACAGTATCGACCCGGTTTTGTCACTTTGCGATTTTGTCTACCCTCGATTTTTTCTCGTTTTCGATCCGATTTTATCAAGTTTTCGACCTGATATAGTCACCCTAAAAATTTAAGAAAATTTCAGGTGTCTTTTTATCATAGTTATGTTTTTTATGATCCATCATCTTGCAAGAAACTTTTGACCAAAAGTTGTCAAATGATTCAACCAAAGTAAGTTTTTATTTTAAGTCAAACTTTCATGCATATACTCATGAAATTTATGACTGAATATCAACTCATGGAAGCAAATTTTGCCATACTTGAAAATATTTTCTAGGTTAATGAGATTGTCCTTTCAAAAAAAATAGTGTCATCTTAATTTTTAGGAATTGACTATAATTACAGATTTTTTGATCTTGCGGAGTTTCATTAGTGACTACACACGTTGCTGAGAATGGGTTACAATGATCATTCATTACTCAGGATACGAAAATAGGAAAACTATGACAAGTTTCATGAATTGACCGATTTTACGGATGATCTGATTGTACCTGAAAATTAGGAAAATAAAAAGGTTTAGAAGAATCGTGTGCTTCATCTTCTTCTTCTATGGATTATATGACGTGTTTTTCTAAGGTGGGTTTTATGAATTGATCACTTTTACGTGTGATACGGATCTTCTATTGGTTGCTACTCACATCCGTGAGAAAAAGTCGCGGCAATAATTTCATGTTCAGAGTAGGACAAAGAAAAGAAAAAAATAGGCTCTTCTAGTATGTATACCACCAATTAACCACTTTAACTGATGTTCAGTATCTTCCGTAAGACCACCGATAGTCACTTTGGTAAATAAGAACGGGTCACGACATTCCTTCGTGTCTTGCTCAGAGTTCGATAATAGAAAGATTTTTTTTACATACTCTTTTCTGGGATGATTTTTTTTCAATTGATAACTTTGGATGCTCCGAATCTTCTGGAAGACCCGGCTGACTGTTCAAAAATTGACCACTTTATGGGATATTTTATTATTCAGAGTACGACAATGAAGTGCTAGGAAGGAACTATACTCTTTTATGATGAATTCCATGAATTGACCTTTTTTACGGATCTACTGAAGGACCTCCGGTGGCCACTCAGGTCTATCACACGGGGTCACCATAATCATTTGTTACTCAGCGTTTGAAAATGAAAAGATTCGAACAAACGCACTCTTCTATGATAAGTTTGATGAATTAGCGTTAGCATTGAGCAATTCGCACAAATTCGTAGGTGGTACAAACCAAGAATATTGTATGAGAGTAGCATCACTTTCATCCGTTACCAAAGATATTGATTTGGGGCTAATCTCTATCTCTTAGATGAAAGCAATGCATTCTCCAATAGTCGAGCTCCATCCTGGCCACGTCCTCGTGAATGCTGAGGAAGGGTAAGGATATTTAAGAAAGATGCAGAGAACTCTACGACCTGTAATAGGTGCCACGGGAGATTTTGGGATTATGTGAGGAGGTTATAACAGTAGGAATTGTTTTGGTAGAACATGAAACACAGAAAGAACTAAGATAGAAATACAAAGTAGGAAAGGAACGAGCCTGGAATTGAACCCACGACCTCCTGCTTATAAGGCAGAAGTGGTAGCCACTAGACCACCGAGCTCGATTCTATGATAAGTTTGATGAATTGACAAACAAATTGACTTTTACAGACGTTCCTGATCTTCTGGGGGAGAGCTCCGGTAGCCACTCAGATCCCTCAAAATAGGTCACCACAATAATTTGTTACTCAACTTTCGATAATGAAAAGCTTTGTAAAAAAAACGCGCATGATAAGTTGCATGAATTGATATTTTTTACGGACGTTCCGGATCTTCTGAAGGAACTCCGGTGGCCATTCAGATCCATCAAAATGGCCAGCGTTCGACAATTGAAAAAAAGCGCTTTTCTAGCATGAGTTTCATGAATTGAACACTTCTACGGACGTTCCGGATCTTCTGGAGGACCTCCGGTGGCCACTCAACTTCATTACAATGGGTCATTACAATCATTTGTTACTCAGCGTTCGATAATAAAAAGCTTTGGAAAAAACGCGCTCTTCTTTGATAAGTTTCATGAATTGACCACTTTTACGGACGTTCCGGATCTCCTGGAGCACCTCCGGTGGCCACCCAGTTCCACCAAAATAGGTCACCACAATCATTTGCTACTTAAAGTACTATAAGGAAAAGCTTTGGAAAAAATCGTGCTCTTTTATGATGTGTTTCATAAATTGACAACTTTTACGGACATTCCGAATCTTCTGGAGGCCCTTGGTTGGCCACATAGGTCCTTCAGAATAGGTCACCACAATCATTTGTTACTCAAAGTTCGATAATGAAAAGCTTTGGAAAAAACTGCGCTTTTCTATGATAAGTTTCATGAATTGACCATTTTTACGGACGTTCCGGATCTTCCGGAGCACCTCCGGTGGCCACCCAGATCCACCAAAATAGGTCACCACAATCATTTCACACTCAAAGTACTATAAGGAAAAGCTTAAGAAAAAACCGCGCTCTTCTATGATGTGTTTCATGAATTGACCACTTTTACGGACGTTCCGGATCTTCCGGAGGACCTCCGGTGGCCACCCAGTTCCACCAAAATGGGTTACCACAATCATTTGTTACTCAAATTACGATAATCAAAAGCTTTGTGAAGACTGCACTCTTCTAGGATGAATTGACCACTTCTACGGATGTTCCGGGTCTACCGGAGGGACACCGGCAGAGATGGCATTTCACCACAGTGTTTGCACTGTAGCGCATGAGAAATGCCAAAAATTGAGCCTACAAACAATACTCACCACACTTTATGCGACCCACTCTTTCTTTCGCTGGTGAGTTTACCGACCGCCAGTGAGTGTAGGTGCCTGCATGCTACAGTGCATGTGTACCAAACTTGTGCTTAGAAAAACGCCCGCACGCGCTCGGCTGCGTATTCACTGCCGTGTACACGCCAGTGTGTGCGCTCTTTTAGGATCGCAGCAGTAAATTGGTGCGATATGGTAGAAGATCAAATGATTTATTTTAACCGTTAAGACGTTCTCGATCCTGGAAACGGTCATGCAGGCTCGCTCGTGCTGTGTACCACGAGCGATGATTTTTTCATAAATGTTGTACAAAATACAACATCACGCGTGCTCGAGTGTTAATTTCATTATAATGAATATTTAGGCTTTACTCCATAGATGGTCAGACGCTGGATGAATAGAAGAATAATGTTAAAATGAATACATTCAGTCAAACTATCGTTTTCATCTAATAAATGTAGCTGTTACTTATCTTATTCTTCTTCAATGGTTCTACATTTCAACCAGAACTTGGTATGCTTTTCAACTTAGTGTTTTATTAGCATTTCCACAGTTATTAATTAAAATGCTTTTCTTTGCCCGCCAGCTGCATGAATATTGTGTGGCAAGTACAATGGAAACACTGTGTCCAAGGAGCCGAGAATGTTTCACGCTATCCAGTGACGAGTCAGCCAAGGCCTAAGGGCTGCAAGTTTCTTTAATAAAGACATATTGTTGTCATGTCTTCTGAAAACATTGTAGGCCGGACCGAGAATCGGCCTTGTCATTTCAAGATTGGCAATCCTACGCCTTTTCTCATAAAGCTAACTGGATACCCCAAAATGAAATGTAGATATTATTCAATTCATCAGAGATTACAAGTTAATTGAACCAATGCATTATAAAGATAAGAACACTCTCCGTCATCATGCAGATACAGTGGACAACGTTAACTTTACTATTGGTTATCTTCTAATGGCAGTTCAATGCATACACTAGGCCCAGGGAGTCGCGAATGTTTCCACTCAAAACATCCTAGACCAGACCGAGAATCGAGCTCGTTATCTCCGGAATGGCAATCCTATACCTTGCTCGCGGTTAACTGGAGACCCCTCACTCCATTCCTATTGGCAGAAATGAAAGCACTCCTTTTATGCAGATACATATTTCTTATATTCGAAGGCTACTTTAGATTAAAGTTTCGCTATGTATATGGTTTACGCCATCTCCCAAAGGCACACGCCTTTTATTCTGTATCAGCTTCGATAAAATTTCTCAGTTACAGCAATTCCTACAACTTTTAATACCACCTTATTTTTCTTCGAATTGTGTATTGTTTCGTGCGGTCAACAAAAGTATTATTAACCTTCGGAATTCGCATGATCCTGGATCACTCATGCAGTCCCTTCTCTTGTGAACGACAATCGAGGCTTTTCCGAAGCTGTTGTACTTTTTACAACGGTGCGAGTCCCGGAAGCTTAAATTCAAAGTGTTCGTAATGTTTATTACCTATGAGAGATTATCTGGACCCTTCTTCTTCTTCAATGACTCTACATTCCAACTGTAACTTGGCCTACTTTTCAAATTAGTATTTTATTAGCATTTCCTCAGTTATTAATTGAAAGCTTTATATGCCCGCCATTGCATGAGTATGTATCTTGTGTGGTAAGTATAAGGATACATTATGCACAGGGTGTCCAACCTGAAAACATCTTAGACCGGACCGAGAATCGAACTCGCCATCTCCGGATTGCCAATTCTACGCCTTTGCTCGCAATGCTACTGGAGACCCTGAACCCTAGAAAATTAGTAAGCTTTGGCCTATCATGAAGTATAGTATTTATGACGAATTATAACTTATCTAGCCTAGACTGAGCAACTGTTTTGCTTTCTCGTATACCAAGAAGTAGCGAAAAGCCAATATCCATCTTCTTATTATTGGCATTGGCTGCAAGACCTTATTACATAAGCACTTAAAGGGGAGGGGGATCTGTCATTTTCTTACGCTCCGTATAAACGAAAAATCATTTAAGTGGGAAAAATCTTATATGAAGAGAGGAGGGGTTCGAAAAACCCAGAAAAAATGTTTATGTAATTAGTGTACGACCCCTTACTGCCACTGGGATTACAAAATTACAATTTTTGCATTCGTTTGCATGAGGCTAACACGATGATACTATTATGCCCGATACCCAAAAATTTCCTATACTGGACCGAAAATCAAACCCAGCCACCTTCAGCATGGTCTTGCTTTGTACCCACGCATCTCAGTGCACGGCTAAGGAAGCCCCGAAAAACCAATACAGACCCCATTCGATTTTGGCAACAACCATTCGATTTTGGCAAGACATTTTATTTTTTTTTATTTTTGATATTGCTTATAAGAGCACCTCCACGGGAGTCCCCATCTGAGTCCCTATCGCTATTTTCGGGCTCTATATAGGGACCCACTTCTACACCGGTAGTATCTAAACGGGAATGTAAAATGAAGAACGCAACTCAAAATTAGTGGGTTTCCAAATTTAGCGCCCATACTGGGTTGCTAAATTTCTATACAGGGTTGCTATTCTGTGAAACGTCACTTTAGTATTGATATAAATTGCAGAAAATCAGAACATTTTCGGCGAATATAATCAAATAGGAAGGGAAATAGAAGTAACTACAGTGAATAGATCAAATCGACACACACCGGCGCCCGCTAGAGCCCACAATATTGATGGATTTTCTGTGAAAGAAAATCCTACTGTTTTTTTGCTTTTTTTGTTATTCAAGGAGGAGGTCTTTCAGGAATCTCTCAGAAGAGAACTCAGAAGGTTCTTTCGGGTAATTGTTTAGTATGTTCTTCAAGGAGTACCTCCAGAAAATCTCCCGCAAGCTTCGCTTTTCTGTCGTTCATCATAGGGGAAGTGTTCCGATCTCGATCTCACTGAACGTATATTGATCTCATCGCGAAAAAAAGGAATACGGCACCAATTTTGTGGCTTCATTTTGTAAACATGCGTGCTCACTGCCGGAAAAAATTACAAATATGCGAAATAAATCAAATACCTTTCCATATTGCTTTGTTTTTGATGGAATAAACATCGGAGCCATGAAATGAAATCCACGAGCAGTTCCCCTATATGATTTGCTTTGGAAATTCGACTAGGATAATTAAGTTCCTTTAAGAATCTTTAGCAGTTCCCCCAGAATAGTTTAGGATTTTTGAATTTTTTGCAGCAGCTAGCCCACTTCCAGTTGAAATGTAGAGCCACTGAAAAAGAAGATGTCTTCTTTTAGCAACGCCCGGTGGGAGCTCAATATGTTTATGAAGTCGCTATACTCAAAATAGAAACCACCGGTGGGAACATGGGACGCTATCCATAAATAGCACTCGGGAAGGAGCGCTATTATAGGAATAGCGATAAGGCCTCCCGTGGAGGTGCTCTAAACCACGTAAATATCGGAACCCTCTTAAAACAAATTGGTCAGACACAAAAACCGACGTAAAAAAGAGGAAAAAAATCGCTTAAGTTTTTTTTAAAGATAATCGCCCTAAATGTCGAAATTTTCGTAAAAAGAAATTGATTAGACCCCCGAAACCGACAAAAACAATTTAAGAAAAAAAAAGCGTGAATTTGTTTTGTCTAAACGTTAAGATTTCTAAATGAGCGTTAAGAAGAGGGTCACAATGTGTGCTAGCGTCACAAAAAGTGAAGAATTGTTGAAGTATCATAAGAAAACAAAAATCATTCGATTTTGTCAACATAAATTTTCCGAACGTGTTGCCAAAATCGAATGGGGTTTGTTTATTCAATCTAAATACAGACTATGGGTTCAAAAGTTATGGCCGAAATACTATTATTATAATATACGAGAAAGGCACCATTACCCCTAGGTGGATTTATCAGGGTTTTAAATTTAATTTCACCCATTTGTTTTTGGAATGAAAACGCAGTCGGTACTTACATGGTCGGGATCGGTGGTCATATGGCTACCACTTAGCCATTTTCTTACGTTCCATATAAATAAAAAAAAAAATTGTATGGGAAAAATCTTACATGGGAGGAGGGGGTTGAAAAACCCAGAAAAATGCTCACGTAATTTGTGTACGGCCCCCAATGCGAAAATGGAACCTTACCTTAAAAATGCCTTTAAAAATATCACTAGAAGTAATGAATCCTATGTTGTGATTATCAAACACACAATTCCACCCTGTAGGTATTCGAGGCCACTGTACATATATGGAATTTCCGTAGAGGCTTCGAAGAGATTTGATAAAAAATATGGGGTTTGCGGGTGGTATCTTCGGCACCTGCTGAAAAAACTAAAAATAGCAACATTTTTTGCCAAAACTCCTCTGTACTTAGTACTCCTTCGTTGTGTGCCCACTCGAGAATTTACGTTACAGCTACTTGCATTGGAACTTAAATATGTAGCGCAATACCATGTTGGAATACCGGCTGATACCCTACATTGCCATTTTTGGCTTTTTATTGGGTGACTTGATGTGATTTCTCAAGCGAGTTTTAGTTTCCGAATTCAATATCATATGTTACAGAAGGATTATTATTCAAATGCAGTGAAGTTTGTTGCATACATAATTTAACATGGACAATGATTTATTTGGAAGTATTCCCAAATTAAAATAATTTACCCAAAATGTAACACCGAACCATTTTACCGCATATTTATTAGCTAAATTCGAGAAAACTTGGTCGTGATATGAAAGGCTATGTTTAAACTTGGTTTTTATTCCACGATGCTTTTCGTTCAAGTGAGTTGAATGGAGGTGTTTAGACGTTCAATTCGAGTTCAATTCAAGCGTCTTGTCCAACCCACTTGCCTTGCATTATACGGCAGTTATAGTATTTGTAAATTTTCAGTAAAATTAGATTTTTCGTATGACCGAAAAAGTGCCGTGTAATCAAATAATTCATTAGGGCAATCATAATTAAGAACATTCAATATTATTTCCTAAAAATTCGCTACGAACTGCTCGGTTAATTCTATTAGCTCAGCAGTAATATTCACACAGAAATGCTACTGGCGCGTATACACGGCCGTGCGCGCGGCTGCGTATTTAGGGGTCGTTCAAAAATGATGTCACAGGTTTTAGGGGGGGAGGGGGTCTAAGATTTTGTGACAGTACATGTACTAGGTATACAAAAAGCGTGACAGAGGGGGGAGGGGCGCTAGAATTCCTAAAAAATAGTGGACGTCATATTTGAATCGCCCTTATCAGCGCTCACTGCAGTGCGTTTTAGGGCCCTTTCCACACTGCACTGTTCTGCTGTTGATTGTGCGCTCGGTTCATTTTGTTCGAGCTTCTTGTAGCGCACACTTCTCCAAAGCTGTGGTGAATTCAAACGTAATAGGCGCGCTCCCGGTCAAATGCAACGGTTCATGGGAGTGTATAAAAATTTCTTTTCACCACACTGAGGAGATGGACATCTCTGGACACCGGACCGTGAAATAACCAAGAATTGTGTTGATCCATGGAAATGGACAATGGCTACATTCTATTAGGAGTATTGCTACGCAAATTAAAGAGCATTTCCAAAATAAACTTTCGAAAGGCAAGAAATCTCGCCAAAAATTGGCCTAAGAATCTATGTTCCTTCAAAATAGATTCCTGGGGAAAAAAAGAGATTGAGAATCGGTTCGAAAATGAACTTTTGGGAGCGAATTCAATTTTAGGTCATTTTGACCCGCTTAATGCACAATGTGTAACTTTTTTAATGCACTAGGAAGGTTAACTTTACTTTCATTTCACGTGTCGTCATAGGCGTAACTAGAGTCTCGGTCTAGGGGGGGGGCCATGGCACCAGCTGGTGGGATGTAATTTTTCAAAGGCGATTTAAAGCACTGTGCGCATGGATTGCAATAGAAATGGTTTGACTAAGTTTATCGCTCATTCGTCCTAGAACAAACATAAAAAATCGCGAATAATACAATTGATTTCCAATGATGCTATGATTGCTTCAAAACGCTGTGTCTGTGTCAACTTGTCTTCTCCATGTTACTAAATGTGGATAAGTGTGTAATCTAAGATTCAAGAATTTTCTTCGAATTATCTATAAATGAAATTCGATATGAGTATATTTCTGAAAGTTTTCAAGCATTTCCATGATTACTTAATGCATAAAGATCTCGATTTTTTTGAAACTTTAAATTTTTGAAACTCTTCCCAAATAACATTTTAAATTTAATAACACTCTTGAAGACCAAAGTTTGCTCTTCAAGAGTGTTATAAAACCAATATAAAACCAAAATGTTACTAGGGTTTAGATGTGGAATAAATTCCACGAAATATTGTCATAATCAATAATGAATCCTAAAGTGTTTTTTATGAGTCATAAATTCCATGAGACTTGAGAAGCAACCAAATCGATCTGAATTGTGCTGCAAAAGAAATGTTTTCTGATACGAACTGGTTTCAAAATCTATTTTATCCTAAAAAACAAATGCTAACTATAAATATGTTTATAGAATTCAAAATCAAAACTAAGAAATGTGTAAGAAATATGTGAATGAAATTAAAATTGAATAAGTTGGAATTACTTTTCAAAATTTTCTGGGAGGGGCCACAAGTAGGTCTGGGGGGGGCCAGGCCCCCCCTGGCCCCCCTTTATTTACGCCAATGCGTGTCGTTGAATGATGAAGTTTGCGTCTGAGAACCATACGTTGTATGTAGTTTTATTAGTACTTAACATGGCCTTGCAACTCTCGAACCATATGATCCAAGGGCATGTGCACATTTAGGATCGGTGTATAATCTAACTAACCGCTTACTATTCAGGACATCGTCTGCAAATGAAATTGAGTTTGCATTTACTTTGAGGCAACATAATTCACGAACGACAATACAATTCATACAAATGATTTCGTCTTCGTGGGAGGCAGGAAATTAAACAATGTCGGATAATCAAGAAATTGCAACGATCTGGTTAGTGGTGGAGAAAACAATCATGCTCGCACTGAAGCCGATTCACTATTTTGAATGAAATTCCGTTGTTATTTTTGTTATGTTGACTGGTAAATCAACCAAAATGATAACAATTCTAGTTATCAATATCACTTGATAATAAAGTTTGTTATTAATAAGTTATTCTACTTCGCTCCTGTCCTGCAGACTATTATTTACATTGAATGGTCATGACATTACGATTTGACTATAAGCAGTTTTCGGTACATGTAGAAAGCGTAGTGCTCTTGTTTTCGACTCCTCAAGAGAGCGTAATTGGATGAATGCCTAGAGACGGCGCCCTACAATCACTCGATTCGAGTTTGAATCCCAGTGAATGCCAACATTTTTTTCAATGTTTAAGGAAGTCGGCAAAGAAGATTTGACTAATTTTGGTCGATAAAACAGTGAGGGCTGAAAACTTAATGATAACTAAATTAGTTATTTAAGTAAATAACATGCATAACAAAATGTGCTATCAACTTGGTATCAGTGATTTGATTTCATTGAGTTGTTTCAGAAACAAAATTCTGGTATCATTTTTGTTATGTTGGCTGTTAATTCAGCCAAAATGATAACAAGTTCAGTTATCAAAATGTTCGATAATTGGATAATAAAATTTGTTATCAATTAGTTATTCATCTTTGCTCGGGCATTTACACAACACCCAGTAGACCAGTGGAGAACTTTTCGCTTTTACGAAAAGTTTTCTCCTTACCGGGGCGGGAATCGAACCTACACTCCACAGCACATGCGTCTAGACGATTGACGTCGCTAACCGCACGGCCACGAAGCCCACAAAGATGCTGCTCCTTCAGGGTCGTTTGTTGTGCTGGTGATTTGAAAGTGATGTGTACCACAGCTCTGGAGATTTTGCTACAGCAAAGACATTGCTATACAAAAACGACGGGACTGGTACCACTAACCGCTCTTCACGACATTTTAAATGGGAAAGCAGTTTTAAGTGGGAAAGCAGTTTTCTTATAATCAATAAATAAGGCTCATTCGTCCCGCCTTTTTGTAGTAGTAGTAAAATTCTTCTTTATTTCATCATTTTCTGTTCTACAATTATTATTTTTCTACATGTACAGTGCTCGGCCGGCTTGGCCCTCCAACTTCAATTTTAAATTTTCATGTTTATATTGTTATTTGAGTGTTAATATGATATATCATGACGGCCTTTAGGAGGCGCTGGTGTGTTTTTTAAAATTTGATAACCTAACTACTATGTACACTAATATTTACAATAAAAAATTTGATAACCTAGATTGGAACTAGCGCCCTAATTGGAGCCTGATCCGAATGCAAGCAACGGACCCTAAATTTTTCTTTACACTCACCAAAGGTTTTTATTCCGGCCAGACGGTGGACCTCGGATGTTCTTGTCCTGGGAGGGGTGTTGAGGATCATCCTCAGGAATTTGTTTTGGACCCGTTGAAGTTTGAGGTGGTGGGTTTTAGCGCAGCTCTCCCAGACCGGCATGCCATATCTTCTCCGATCACAGGGAGGATGATTTGCTTGTAGACAGCAAGCTTATTTTTCAGGGACAATGACGACCGGCGGTTGATCAAAGGGTACAGTAGTTTCAACAAGACGTTACACTTTGTCACCGTTTGTCAACCTGTTGCCTGAAAATAAGCTTGCTGTCGAGGGCCAAGCCAAGGTAGCCGGCCTCATTGGCCCATTCCACAGTCGTGCCATTGAGGATGATTTTACAGTCCCCAGGCGGAACAAGTTTAGGGGATTTGGAGTGGGGAAAATGATGACCTGGGTCTTCGCCGCGTTGATACAGATCTTCCAGCTGGTGAGGGTACTCTGTCAGGGCATCCAGGCCTCGTTGGAGTTTTGCCACTGGCGCTCTGATCACTCTACCGTTGTAGACGATGAAAGTGTCATCTGCGAACAGAGACAGAATGCCGCCTTCTGGAGGTTCTGGCATGTCGGAGGTGAACAGATTGAAAAGCAGGGGCGAGGATACTGCCCTGGGGACGCCTGCGACGATGTTGTGCGCATTGGAACTCGCTCCGCTGATTGAGACCCGGAATGTCCTTGCCGACAGGTAATTGTTGATGATTTTCACCAGGTAGCTGTGAAGATTGTAGCGTTATGTAGTTTGAACACCAGGCCATCATGCCATACATTGTCAAATGCCTTCTCGACATCGAGTAAGCGCCATGGCGGATGTTTCGAGACAAACTTGTTCCGTCTGAGGACGTTGGTAACTCAGGTCAGTTGGTGTACAGTTGACCGACCGCGTCGGAAACCAAACTGTTCCTCGAGCAAGATGTTGAGATTTTCGGCAGACTCAAGTAACCGATGATGAATAGCTTTTCGAATAGCTTGGATAACCCTGAGAGAAGGCTGATGGGTCGATAACTTTTGTGAGAGGAAGGATCCTTCCCAGGCTTCCGGATAGGGATGACTTTCGCTGACTTCCAGGACGATGGGAAGTAGCTAAGCCGGAGACACTGATTAAAGATCAGCGAGAGGTGCTCAAAGAACGGAGCACTCATGTGTTTGAGCTCGAGATTCAGGATGCTGTCGAAGCCTGGGGCCTTCATGTTCTTCGACGATTTGATATAGGCCGTCAATTCGTCAGCTGAGATCTCAACTCCTCCGAGAAGTCGTTGGGAATCAAATGGATGTTGTTAGCATGCTCGTTGACGGCTGCTTCGTGTGGACTGACGATGTTCTGCCCAAGATTGTGTGAGCTGACGAAGTGACGACCCTATTTCAGCGACCTTCTCTGCAGGAGTTATCGGCGATCCTTAGAGCCATTATTGTCTGAGTGGGATCAAAGGTGGAATGGGCCGAGGCTTGGATTTTAGAATTTTGGTCATTTTCCAGAACGGCTTAGCATAATCTGGGAGAGTGCGGATCTTATTCGAGAAGTCGTTATTTCTGAGGTCCACCATTCTGGCCTTGATAATTTTGTGAGATTCGATTGCAGCGTGCCTTAAGCTCGGGCAGTCCAGTACGCTGAAACTACCTGCGAGTGACAATCCGCAATCGAATCAAATCTTTGTTGAGTGTATCGATGTTTAGGGAGTTGCTTACCTGCCGAGCCGTCGGTACGTGTTGCTCTCGGGCCGCCGTGATCGCCTCCTCGATAGCGCACAGCTGGCGGTCGATACTTTCCGGCGTCTCCGGACGCACCTCGTAGTCGACGGTGTTATCGACGCACTGCTGGAAACGCTGCCAGTTCACTCGGTGGTAGTTCCGCCGTAACTGGTGGTGCCGATTGACCGAGGAGCCCAGTTCCGCCACCACCGGATAGTGATCCGAACTGAGCTCCTGGTATACAACCGGCTGCGAGACGTGGTCACTCAGGTTTGTTACGTAGAGGTCGAGCGTTGCGTGGGCACCGGACCGACTCAGCCGAGTGGGGAATCCGGGCTCAAGATTGTGTAGTGGCCTTCCTCCATGTCGTTGCTCCAGATGGTGCCGTTTCGATTGCCGCGACTGTTGCCCCAGGCTTGATGTTTGGCATTCAAGTCGCCGGCAATGATATACTAGCCTTGACTCCGCGTCAGCTTGACGATGTCCCTCCGAAGGGCAGCCGATGATCCATCGCCGGCTTTGGCCTGCATTGGACAGTACGCCGCGATGAGCGCGATTGTGCCGACCGAAGTGGTGATTTCGACACCGATGGCCTCGATGACAATGAGCTGGAAGCTTGGAAGCAGACGACAGTTGATGTTGTAGCGAAGAGCGATGGCCACACCGCCTCCCCTGGTCGGCCGGTCGAGTCGCACGATGCGGAAGTCCGGGATGTTGACGTTCACCTCCGGTTTTAGGTGCGTTTCGGTGATGAACGCCACGTCTATTTCCTTCTCCTCCAAGGAAATCCTTCAGCTCGATTGATTTGCTCTTTAGCGAGCAGCAGTTCCAGTTGACCAGGCTCCACCCTAGCAGCCATTTTCAATGATGAACATGCCAAGTGTGAAGACCTGGTCGAATCGGGTTCTTGCAGCCGCGCAGTCGAGTGGTGAGCTGCGCGAAGATCGGCATCAGTTGCTCCGGAGTGTACAGTGGGGCAGATTCTTCCGGTGGGATGGATTCGTTCTTCGACTGCCGACGGAACCCAGGAGGAGGGAGCGGGGGCCATTCGCTGGTGGATAGTGCCGACGATGTTGGAGCTTGGACCGATGCAGCTACCGCTGCCAGTCGCTTGTGCGGCTATAGCTATAGTATTGGAATCACACGACGGGGAGCCGGGATGGCTGGAAAGTTCACCTCGTTGATTACAGGAACACGGTTCTTCTTCGGAATGGTCCTGGTGGAAGCCTTCTTCCGGATTTCCAGGAACTCGGCTCGCTTTGGGCAGCCCTTTGTGGTGGCCCGATGTTTGTCGCCACAGTTGGCGCACTTGGGATCGGCCACCTCCATTTTGTCGCACTCATCAGTCGGATGGGGTTCGCCACACTTGTTGCAGCGCGGCTTCATGCGGCAGTTCCTGGTGCCGTGCCCGAAATTAAAGCAGTTGGTGCATTGCGTGACATCGCGGTGCACTGGCCGATATCGCTCCCAGTCAACGACGGTGTAATTTATAACGCCAACCAGCTTCAGGTCCTTCCAGGTAGTGGAACCGTGCTCCAGATGGATCAGGTAAAGCTGGTCGCGATATTTCCTCGCCTTGTCGTGACGAGCGATCTTGTGGACGGCTACTGGCTTCAGTCCGCAACTTTCAAGCTCTGCTTGGAGCTCTTCCTCCTTCATGTCGTGAAGTCCTCGCAGCAAAGCCTTGAGCGGCTTCGTGCCGGGGTGGTCATGAGTGTAGTACTCATACTTGTGGACCTCGAGGAACTCCACGACGGATTGATGATGGTCCCTGTTGGCCGGCATCACTTTCACGCCCCTCGCTGCAGAGCCGAAAAGTACATTTCAGCCCCTTAGCGATCAGCTGGCGAATTTTTGGGCGGAAATCCCGGGGGTCGCCCTTTCCAAACCACGGGCGGGCACTTCTCCTCCCGCTCAGGTTGCACCTGTGGCAGCTGCGATTGTTGCTTATTCCTCTTTTTTGGCGGATTGCAGGCGGATTGCAGGTCATCAAATGGCAACGGGGAGAACACGTTGCTCTGCAAAAATTGCTTGGATTAACCCCCCGCGCCTCCAAGAGCAGTGCGCTTAGGCACTTTTCCCGCGACCGAATCGGCCACCGAGTCTCCCATGACGGGTCCGGGAGAAAATAACGCCAACGCGACAAGCGAAAACGTAAACAGCGAAAGAACGAGAAAAAACACTTCGAAAAAAAACACGTCCGTACGTGTTGCTGTCTCGAACTGGAATGAAGCGAAGTCCCGCCTTTTTGTTGATCGGTATGAGGGCAAATGTTGTGTAACTGAAACACACACCAAAGGGGCGTGGCTACAGGGTTAACGATATCGAGATTTCGCGAGGAGCAGACCGCGGTCCATCCATTGGCAACGGCGGAGCTCATGCCGGATCGTGCGGTCGTCATCGTCAGCATAAGCAACACTCAGATGAAATTGTCTTGCCCCTTGCGCAATGAAGCACGTTTCTGCAACGGTGGGGTCTGAAGTACCATCGATTGGCTATCATCAGTGAAAGCAGATCTTAAGCCATAATTCGAGGCGAGACTAATTTTGATCAAAGTTAAAATGATTCGCTGGTGATGGTAGATAGTTTCCGTCGGTAGCAGAATTACGAGCGCGTGTCAGAGAGAGACGGTGTAGAAAATTTTTCGCATGGATACCAGCAGTAGCGCGCTCGTGATTTTGCTGCCGACGACAACTTTCTGCTCTCACCAAGCGATTATGATTTGCACTGATAAATTTAACAAGCTTACTTTAGTTTTTTTTGCTACTCTGTACTTTTGATTATCTGCTTTACCCGTAATTCTGTTAAACTATCAGTCTATCTAAATGTAATTATTTTAAGACAGTTGCTTCCTTGACCCGATAAAAAGTATGTATGTACTAACTGGTTATTGTTAAAAAGAAATAAACAATTACAATTACAATTACTTTGAATGAAATTCGTCTCGGCTAAAACTCTAAATGTAAACGATTATACATAAAATTGTGATCCTTAAAAAACGATTGATTTCCAATAATTTGCCTTCCCAGTCACAAATAGTAACAAAACAAAAATAGCTTTATAAAATTTCACTTGGCTGCCATTGATTCCATTCATGCGAATAAATATTTGTAGCATCTTCCTCCGACGCGCGTTCGTGATTCTGCTACGAATAGCATTTTCTGGCGTCGCAATGCGGTTAACTTGTATTTTGAACAAAATTCTTCACAACAACCTTTTCTTGTATAAAATGGTGGTCCTGGAAAGAACCAGTTTATTGGTCATGCAACAAAACCAAATCCAGAACCGTGCAAGAAAATTTCATTGGAGTGCCGATGACGCCGACGTTAGCCATAGGATAGTTTTGCCTCTTAACCGCTACAGACGCAGAAAACCACCTTCTTCAATGCTATGACCTGCTACCAACGCCATCACGCTTAAAATCAATAACACAGAGATGTGTTTGCATCACACAAAAACGGACCTAATGCGGAACATCCCCTAGATGAGCGATAGTTACACAGCCACAAAAAATAGCTCGGGTGGTTTTATTGAAGCTTGGATTTCAATATTTTCAACAGTATTTGGTTCCTCATGAAACAAAGGAATCTGTACAAACGTTTACATGTTGAAAAGGACTGTTATCACGACCGTACGAGGCATTTTTGTGCCTAGGTCCGTTTTGTGTGATGCAAACACATCTCTGTGTTATTGATTTTAAGCGTGATCATTCTGTGCGCTCTCCGTTCCCTCTCTCCGTGACCAGTCACCGTGGATCGCACAGAAATGACGCGCGAGTGCGAATCATGGGCCTTTTTATTCTCGGAGAAAACGAAACGGTAGGTCACAAGGCTCGTAACTTACATCATTCTGATGTCCGTGTTGGGAATGCATGAATGGGATTGGTTGATTCTGATATTTTTACTGGGTTGGACAAGAATTGAAATTTTCAATAGTTTATCGTAAATAATCAAAAGTTTCAATGAAATTGACAAATTGTTGGAGAGTTGCGAAGTCGATTGATATATAAATTTCGAAAATGCATCAAAAAATAAAGGCGGCTCTATTAACGTTCAATATCATACATGATTCCGTTACGGTCTCCAATTTTAGATTCTGATTTGACACCCAGTACCTTCGGGTCAGACGTTGTCCAACGTCAAAAGTTGCATTCCGAGCTAATGTATACCAGTATACCATCTCGTGATATGAAGTGCACCTATGATTTTTTTGTTTTATTAAGGAGACTTTCAGCCGAGGCTGGCCTGTCTCCGTGCACCTATGATATTCTGGAAGAATCTTTCACCTA
>NW_026943509.1:57783-88379 GCF_024139115.2 Armigeres subalbatus | reverse complement strand
TATTCTAATGCAGCAGGGACCCTGAGGACCAGAATAAGCTTGCAGGATGGTCATACCACACCACCCTGCAGCACAGAAATAATTTTCAAAAATATTTAAAAATATTCTAATGCAGCAGGGACCCTGAGGACCAGAAAAAGCTTGCAGGATGGTCATACCATACCACCCTGCAGCACAGAAATAATTTTCAAAAATATTTAAAAATATTCTTATGCAGCAGGGACCCTGAGGACCAGCATAAGCTTGCAGGATGGTCATACCACACGCACAGAAATAATTTTCAAAAATATTTAAAAATATTGTAATGCAGCAGGGACCTTGGGGGACCAGAATAAGCATGCAGGATGGTCATACCACACCACCCTGCAGCAAAGAAATAATTTTCAAAAATATTTAAAAATATTCTCATGCAGCAGGGACCTTTGGGAACCAGAATAAGCATGCAGGATGGTCATACCACACCACCCTGCAGCACAGAAATAATTTTCAAAAATATTTAAAAATATTCTAATGCAGCAGGGACCCTGAGGACCAGAAAAAGCTTGCAGGATGGTCATACCATACCACCCTGCAGCACAGAAATAATTTTCAAAAATATTTAAAAATATTCTTATGCAGCAGGGACCCTGAGGACCAGAATTAGCTTGCAGGATGGTCATACCACACCACCCTGCAGCACAGAAATAATTTTCAAAAATATTTAAAAATATTGTAATGCAGCAGGGACCTTGGGGGACCAGAATAAGCATGCAGGATGGTCATACCACACCACCCTGCAGCACAGAAATAATTTTCAAAAATATTTAAAAATATTCTCATGCATCAGGGACCTTTGGGGACCAGAATAAGCATGCAGGATGGTCATACCACACCACCCTGCAGCACAGAAATAATTTTCAAAAATATTTAAAAATATTGTAATGCAGCAGGGACCTTTGGGGACCAGAATAAGCTTGCAGGATGGTCATACCACACCACCCTGCAGCACAGAAATAATTTTCAAAAATATTTAAAAATATTCTAATGCAGCAGGGATCCTGGGGGACCAGAATAAGCTTGCAGGATGGTCATACCACACCACCCTGCAGCACAGAAATAATTTTCAAAAATATTTAAAAATATTCTAATGCAGCAGGGACCCTGGGGGACCAGAATAAGCTTGCAGGATGGTCATACCACACCACCCTGCAGCACAGAAATAATTTTCAAAAATATTTAAAAATATTCTAATGCAGCAGGGACCCTGGGGACCAGAATAAGCTTGCAGGATGGTCATACCACACCACCCTGCAGCACAGAAATAATTTTCAAAAATATTTAAAGATATTCTAATGCAGCAGGGACCCTGGGGACCAGAATAAGCTTGCAGGATGGTCTTACCACACCACCCTGCAGCACAGAAATAATTTTCAAAAATATTTAAAAATATTGTAATGCAGCAGGGACCTTGGGGGACCAGAATAAGCATGCAGGATGGTCATACCACACCACCCTGCAGCACAGAAATAATTTTCAAAAATATTCAAAAATATTCTAATGCAGCTGCAGGATGGTCATACCACACCACCCTGCAGTAGAGAAATTGTTCTCAAAAATAATTTAAAAATATTCTAATGCAGCAAGGACCTTGGGGGACCAGAATAAGCTTGCAGGATGGTCATACCACACCACCCTGCAGCACAGAAATAATTTTCAAAAATATTTAAAAATATTCTAATGCAGCAAGGACCTTGGGGGACCAGAATAAGTTTGCAGGATGGTCATACCACACCACCCTGCAGCACAGAAATAATTTTCAAAAATATTCAAAAATATTATAATGCAGCAGCGACTCTTGGGGACCAGAATAAGCTTGCAGGATGGTCCTACCACACCACCCTGCAGCACAGAAATAATTTTCAAAAATATTTTTATATATTCTAATGCAGCAGGGACCCTGGGGGACCAGAATAAGCTTGCAGGATGGTCATACCACACCACCCTGCAGCACAGAAATAATTTTCAAAAATATTTAAAAATATTTTCATGCAGCAGGGACCTTTGGGGACCAGAATAAGCATGCAGGATGGTCATACCACACCACCCTGCAGCACAGAAATTGTTTTCAAAAATATTAAAAAATATTCTAATGCTGCAGGGACTTTGGGGAACCAGAATAGACTTGCAGGATGGTCATACCACACCACCCTGTAGTAGAGAAATTGTTCTCAAAAATAATTTAAAATATTCTAATGCAGCGTGGACCTTGGGGGAACAGAGTAAGCTTGCAGGATGGTCATACTACACCACCCTGCAGCACAGAAATAATTTTCAAAAATATTTTTAAATATTCTAATGAAGTAGGGACCCTGGGGAACAAGAATAAGCTTGCAGGACGGTCTAACCACACCACCCTGCAGCACAGAAATAATTTTCAAAAATATTTAAAAATATTCTAATGCAGCAGGGTTCCTGGGGGACCAGAATAAGCTTGCAGGATGGTCATACCACACCACCCTGCAGCACAGACATAATTTTCAAAAATATTTAAGAAATTTCTCATGCATCAGGGACCTTTGGGGACCAGAATAAGCATGCAGGATGGTCATACCACACCACCCTGCAGCACAGAAATAATTTTCAAAAATATTTAAAAATATTGTAATGCAGCAGGGACCTTGGGGGACCAGAATAAGCATGCAGGATGGTCATACCACACCACCCTGCAGCACAGAAATAATTTTCAAAAATATTTAAAAATATTGTAATGCAGCAGGGACCTTTGGGGACCAGAATAAGCTTGCAGGATGGTCATACCACACCACCCTGCAGCACAGAAATAATTTTCAAAAATATTTAAAAATATTGTAATGCAGCAGGGACCTTTGGGGACCAGAATAAGCTTGCAGGATGGTCATACCACACCACCCTGCAGCACGGAAATAATTTTCAAAAATATTTAAAAATATTGTAATGCAACAGGGACCTTGGGGGACCAGAATAAGCTTGCAGGATGGTCCTTCCACACCACCCTGCAGCACAGAAATAAATTTCAAAAATATTTAAAAATATTATAATGCAGCAGGGACTCTTGGGGACCAGAATAAGCTTGCAGGACGGTCTAACCACACCACCCTGCAGCACAGAAATAATTTTCAAAAATATTTAAAAATATTCTCATGCAGCAGGGACCTTGGGGGACCAGAATAAGCTTGCAGGATGATCATACCACACCACTCTGCAGCACAGAAATAATTTTCAAAAATAATAAAAAATATTCTAATCCAGCAGGGACTTTGGGAGACCAGAATAAGCTTGCAGGATGCTCCTACCACACCACCTTGCAGCACAGAAATAATTTTCAAAAATATTTTAAAATATTGTAATGCAGCAGGGACCTTTGGGGACCAGAATAAGCTTGCAGGATGGTCATACCACACCACCCTTCAGCACAGAAATAATTTTCAAAAATATTAAAAAATATTCTAATGCAGCAGGGATTTTTGGGGAGCAGAATGAGCTTGCAGGATGGTCCTACCACACCACCTTGCACCACAGAAATAATTTTCAAAAATATTTTAAAATATTGTAATGCAGCAGGGACCTTTGGGGAACAGAATAAGCTTGCAGGATGGTCCTACCACACCACCCTGCAGCACAGAAATAACTTTCAAAAATATTTTAAAATATTGTAATGCAGCAGGGACCTTTGGGGAACAGAATAAGCTTGCAGGATGGTCCTACCACACCACCCTTCAGCACAGAAATAATTTTCAAAAATATTGAAAAGCATTATAATGCAGCAGGGACCTTGGAGGACCAGAATAAGCATGCAGGATGGTCCTACCACAGCACTCTGCAGCATAGAAATAATTTTCAAAAATAATTAAAAATATTCTAATCCAGCAGGGACTTTGGGAGACCAGAATAAGCTTGCAGGAAGGTTCTACCACACCACCCTGCAGCACAGAAATAATTTTCAAAAATATTTAAAAATATTTTCATGCAGCAGGGACGTTGGGGGACCAGAATAAGCTTGCAGGATGGTCCTACCACACCACTCTGCAGCACAGAAACAATTTTCAAAAATATTTTAAAATATTGTAATGCAGCAGGGACCTTTGGGGAACAGAATAAGCTTGCAGGAAGGTCATACCACACCACCCTGCAGCACACAAATAATTTTCAAAAATATTGAAAAGTATTATAATGCAGCAGGGACTTTGGGGGACCAGAATAAGCTTGCAGGATGGTTCTACCACACCACCTTGCAGCACAGAAATAATTTTCAAAAATATTTTAAAAAATTGTAATGCAGCAGGGACCTTTGGGGAACAGAATAAGCTTGCAGGACGGTCTAACCACACCACCCTGCAGCACAAAAATAATTTTCAAAAATATTTAAAAATATTTTCATGCAGCAGGGACCTTGGGGGACCAGACTAAGCTTGCAGGATGATCATACCACACCACTCTGCAGCACAGAAATAATTATCAAAAATAGTAAAAAATATTCTAATCCAGCAGGGACTTTGGGAGACCAGAATAAGCTTGCAGGATGGTCCTACCACACCACCCTGCAGCACAGAAATAAATTTCAAAAATATTTAAAAATATTCTCATGCATCAGGGTCCTTTGGGGACCAGAATAAGCTTGCAGGACGGTCTAACCACACCACCCTGCAGCACAAAAATAATTTTCAAAAATCTTTAAAAATATTTTCATGCAGCAGGGACCTTGGGGGACCAGAATAAGCTTGCAGGATGATCATACCACACCACTCTGCAGCACAGAAATAATTTTCAAAAATAATAAAAAATATTCTAATCCAGCAGGGACTTTGGGAGACCAGAATAAGCTTGCAGGATGCTCCTACCACACCACCTTGCAGCACAGAAATAATTTTCAAAAATATTTTAAAATATTGTAATGCAGCAGGGACCTTTGGGGACCAGAATAAGCTTGCAGGAAGGTCATACCACACCACCCTTCAGCACAGAAATAATTTTCAAAAATATTAAAAAATATTCTAATCCAGCAGGGACTTTGGGGGAGCAGAATAAGCATGCAGGATGGTCATACCACACCACCCTGCAGCACAGAAATAATTTTCAAAAATATTTAAAAATATTCTCATGCAGCAGGGACCTTTGGGGACCAGAATAAGCTTGCAGGATGGTCCTACCACACCACCCTGCAGCACAGAAATAATTTTCAAAAATATTTAAAAATATTATAATGCAGCAGCGACTCTTGGGGACCAGAATAAGCTTGCAGGACGGTCTAACCACACCACCCTGCAGCACAGAAATAATTTTCAAAAATATTTAAAAATATTCTCATGCAGCAGGGACCTTTGGGGACCAGAATAAGCTTGCAGGATGGTCATACCACACCACCCTGCAGCACAGAAATAATTTTCAAAAATAATAAAAAATATTCTAATCCAGCAGGGACTTTGGGAGACCAGAATAAGCTTGCAGGATGCTCCTACCACACCACCTTGCAGCACAGAAATAATTTTCAAAAATATTTTAAAATATTGTAATGCAGCAGGGACCTTTGGGGACCAGAATAAGCTTGCAGGAAGGTCATACCACACCACCCTTCAGCACAGAAATAATTTTCAAAAATATTAAAAAATATTCTAATCCAGCAGGGACTTTGGGGGAGCAGAATAAGCTTGCAGGATGGTCCTACCACACCACCTTGCACCACAGAAATAATTTTCAAAAATATTTTAAAATATTGTAATGCAGCAGGGACCTTTGGGGAACAGAATAAGCTTGCAGGATGGTCCTACCACACCACCCTGCAGCACAGAAATAACTTTCAAAAATATTTTAAAATATTGTAATGCAGCAGGGACCTTTGGGGAACAGAATAAGCTTGCAGGATGGTCCTACCACACCACCCTTCAGCACAGAAATAATTTTCAAAAATATTAAAAAATATTCTAATCCAGCAGGGACTTTGGGGGAGCAGAATAAGCTTGCAGGATGGTCCTACCACACCACCTTGCACCACAGAAATAATTTTCAAAAATATTTTAAAATATTATAATGCAGCAGCGACTCTTGGGGACCAGAATAAGCTTGCAGGACGGTCTAACCACACCACCCTGCAGCACAAAAATAATTTTCAAAAATCTTTAAAAATATTTTCATGCAGCAGGGACCTTGGGGGACCAGAATAAGCTTGCAGGATGATCATACCACACCACTCTGCAGCACAGAAATAATTTTCAAAAATAATAAAAAATATTCTAATCCAGCAGGGACTTTGGGGGAGCAGAATAAGCTTGCAGGATGGTCATACCACACCACCCTGCAGCACAGAAATAATTTTCAAAAATATTTTAAAATATTGTAATGCAGCAGGGACCTTTGGGGAACAGAATAAGCTTGCAGGAAGGTCATACTACACCACCCTTCAGCACAGAAATAATTTTCAAAATATTAAAAATATTCTAATCCAGCAGGGACTTTGGGGAGCAGAATAAGCTTGCTGGATGGTCCTACCACACCACCCTGCAGCACAGAAATAATTTTCAAAAATATTTAAAAATATTGTAATGCAGCAGGGACCTTTGGGGACCAGAATAAGCTTGCGGGATGGTCCTACCACACCACCCTGCAGCACAGAAATAATTTTCAAAAATATTTAAAAATATTGTAATGCAGCAGGGACCTTTGGGGACCAGAATAAGCTTGCGGGATGGTCCTACCACACCACCCTGCAGCACAGAAATAATTTTCAAAAATATTTAAAAATATTGTAATGCAGCAGGGAGCTTGGAGGCCAGAATAAGCTTGCAGGAAGGTCATACTTCACCACCCTGCAGCACTGAAATTCTTCTTGAAAATATTAAAAAATATTCTAATGCAGCAGGGACCCTGGGGGACCAGAATAAGCTTGCAGGAAGGTTCTACCACACCACCCTGCAGCACAGAAATAATTTTCAAAAATATTTAAAAATATTTTCATGCAGCAGGGACTTTGGGAGACCAGAATAAGCTTGCAGGATGGTCCTACCACACCACCTTGCAGCACAGAAACAATTTTCAAAAATATTTTAAAATATTGTAATGCAGCAGGGACCTTTGGGGAACAGAATAAGCTTGCAGGAAGGTCATACCACACCACCCTGCAGCACAGAAATAATTTTCAAAAATATTAAAAAATATTCTAATCCAGCAGGGACTTTGGGGGAGCAGAATAAGCTTGCAGGATGGTCCTACCACACCACCCTGCAGCACAGAAATAATTTTCAAAAATATTTTAAAATATTGTAATGCAGCAGGGACCTTTGGGAACAGAATAAGCTTGCAGGACGGTCTAACCACACCACCCTGCAGCACAGAAATAATTTTCAAAAATATTTAAAAATATTTTCATGCAGAAGGGACCTTGGTGGACCAGAATAAGCTTGCAGGATAGTCATACCACACCACCCTGCAGCACAGAAATAATTTTCAAAAATGTTTAAAATATTCTAATGCAGCAGGGACCTTTGGGGACCAGAATAAGCTTGCAGGATGGTCCTACCACACCACCCTGCAGCACAGAAATAAATTTCAAAAATATTTAAAAATATTCTCATGCAGCAGGGACCTTTGGGGACCAGAATAAGCTTGCAGGACGGTCTAACCACACCACCCTGCAGCACAGAAATAATTTTCAAAAATATTTAAAAATATTCTCATGCAGCAGGCACCTTTGGGGACCAGAATAAGCTTGCAGGATGATCATACCACACCACTCTGCAGCACAGAAATAATTTTCAAAAATAATAAAAAATATTCTAATCCAGCAGGGACTTTGGGAGACCAGAATAAGCTTGCAGGATGCTCCTACCACACCACCTTGCAGCACAGAAATAATTTTCAAAAATATTTTAAAATATTGTAATGCAGCAGGGACCTTTGGGGACCAGAATAAGCTTGCAGGAAGGTCATACCACACCACCCTTCAGCACAGAAATAATTTTCAAAAATATTAAAAAATATTCTCATGCATCAGGGACCTTTGGGGACCAGAATAAGCATGCAGGATGGTCATACCACACCACCCTGCAGCACAGAAATTATTTTCAAAAATATTTAAAAATATTCTAATGCAACAGGGACCTTGGGGGACCAGAATAAGCTTGCAGGATGGTCATACCACACCACCCTGCAGCACAGAAATAAATTTCAAAAATATTTAAAAATATTCTCATGCATCAGGGTCCTTTGGGGACCAGAATAAGCTTGCAGGACGGTCTAACCACACCACCCTGCAGCACAAAAATAATTTTCAAAAATCTTTAAAAATATTTTCATGCAGCAGGGACCTTGGGGGACCAGAATAAGCTTGCAGGATGATCATACCACACCACTCTGCAGCACAGAAATAATTTTCAAAAATAATAAAAAATATTCTAATCCAGCAGGGACTTTGGGAGACCAGAATAAGCTTGCAGGATGCTCCTACCACACCACCTTGCAGCACAGAAATAATTTTCAAAAATATTTTAAAATATTGTAATGCAGCAGGGACCTTTGGGGACCAGAATAAGCTTGCAGGAAGGTCATACCACACCACTCCCCAGCACAGAAATACTCTTCAAAAATATTAAACAATATTCTAATCCAGCAGGGACTTTGGGGGAGCAGAATAAGCTTGCAGGATGGTCCTACCACACCACCTTGCACCACAGAAATAATTTTCAAAAATATTTTAAAATATTGTAATGCAGCAGGGACCTTTGGGGAACAGAATAAGCTTGCAGGATGGTCCTACCACACCACCCTGCAGCACAGAAATAACTTTCAAAAATATTTTAAAATATTGTAATGCAGCAGGGATCTTTGGGGACCAGAATAAACTTGCAGGATGGTCCTAGCACAGCACCCTGCAGCACAGAAATAATTTTCAAAAATATTTAAAAATATTTTCATGCAGCAGGGACGTTGGGGGACCAGAATAAGCTTGCAGGATGGTCCTACCACACCACTCTGCAGCACAGAAACAATTTTCAAAAATATTTTAAAATATTGTAATGCAGCAGGGACCTTTGGGGAACAGAATAAGCTTGCAGGAAGGTTCTACCACACCACCCTGCAGCACAGAAATAATTTTCAAAAATATTTAAAAATATTTTCATGCAGCAGGGACCTTTGGGGAACAGAATAAGCTTGCAGGATGGTCATACCACACCACCCTTCAGCACAGAAATAATTTTCAAAAATATTAAAAAATATTCTAATCCAGCAGGGACTTTGGGGGAGCAGAATAAGCATGCAGGATGGTCCTACCACACCACTCTGCAGCACAGAAATAATTTTCAAAAATATTTTAAAATATTGTAATGCTGCAGGGACCTTTGGGGAACAGAATAAGCTTGCAGGATGGTCCTACCACACCACCCTTCAGCACTGAAATAATTTTCAAAAATATTGAAAAATATTATAATGCAGCAGGGACCTTTTGGGACCAAAATAAGCATGCAGGATGGTCCTACCACAGCACCCTGCAGCACAGAAATAATTTTCAAAAATATTTTAAAATATTCTAATGCAGCAGGGACCCTGGGGACCAGAATAAGCTTGCAGGATGATCTTACCACACCCAGGCTTGTAAAATGTCATCTGCATGTCATTTCACTAATTTGTTCATAACTTTCTTTAGAAACCAAATTTATTCTATAACTTTTTATGTACTCATAACGCTTGAGTAGGGCTATATTTTTGTCCAAAGGTACATTGCTCTAAATATAACATCTGAGGCTGGAGAGTGAAAACTCTCCAAAATGTCACGTGTCATTTGACATAATGTCATTTGAATGACATTTTGCCTCCCACGCCTCAGATTACATATTTACGCCAATGTCTTGTTAGACAAAGTTGTAGCCACATTTAAGCGCTATAAGTTCGTCATGCATCATGAATTGATAGCTAACTTCTGAAAAAAGTTCTGGGAAAATTATACAAACAAATGCAAATGACATTTTACAACACTGACCACACCACTCTGCAGCATAGAAATAATTTTCAAAAATAATTAAAAATATTCTAATCCAGCAGGGACTTTGGGAGACCAGAATAAGCTTGCAGGAAGGTTCTACCACACCACCCTGCAGCACAGAAATAATTTTCAAAAATATTTAAAAATATTCTCATGCAGCAGGGACGTTGGGGGACCAGAATAAGCTTGCAGGATGGTCCTACCACACCACCCTGCAGCACAGAAACAATTTTCAAAAATATTTTAAAATATTGTAATGCAGCAGGGACCTTTGGGGAACAGAATAAGCTTGCAGGAAGGTTCTACCACACCACCCTGCAGCACAGAAATAATTTTCAAAAATATTTAAAAATATTTTCATGCAGCAGGGACCTTTGGGGAACAGAATAAGCTTGCAGGATGGTCATACCACACCACCCTTCAGCACAGAAATAATTTTCAAAAATATTAAAAAATATTCTAATCCAGCAGGGACTTTGGGGGAGCAGAATAAGCTTGCAGGATGGTCCTACCACATCACCTTGCAGCACAGAAATAATTTTCAAAATATTGAAAAATATTATAATGCAGCAGGGACCTTGGGGGACCAGAATAAGCATGCAGGATGGTCCTACCACACCACCCTGCAGCACAGAAATAATTTTCAAAAATATTTAAAAATATTCTAATGCAGCATGGACCTTGGGCGAGCAGAATAAGCTTGCAGGTCATACCACGCCACCCTGCAGCACAGAAATAATTTGAAAATATTCTAATGCAGCATGGACCTTGGATGGTCATGCCACACCACCCTGCAGCACAGGAATCATTTTCAAAAATATTTGAAAATATTCCAATGCAGCAGGGACCAGCATAAGCTTGTAGGATGGTCATTAGACTGGCCCAGGAAACGAAAAGTTGTCTAATTTCTCGGGGCACCCCCGTGTCTTTGGGTGAGAAAATCAATCTCTTAAAATTTCAGCTCAATCGCTTGTTGCATAAGCTAGTGCATTTGATTTGAAATGTGTATGGGGATTTCTGCCAACATATACAGGAAAATACACCTCCGCCACTCATTCGATCTGAAAAATGGTTCTGATTGTTCGATTGAGCTCAGAATTGCAAATCGGCAGATGTTATGCTACAGAACATAGTTTGATGATTGAATGAACTTTTATATAGTTTTCGGCACCACACCGCACGGGGGCGAACGATTTCCCGGAGGAAAAGCCCCAGCAGGAAGATCGATACCGTGAAGAGACGGAGCAACTGCACCGCGTTAATAACGCACGAAAATTCTATGAGAAGTTGAACCGTTCACGTAAGGGCCACACGGTGCCCCCAGACGCGAATGTTATCGCACTTTCATGAACCTCCGTGGTTTTCTCATGAAAAGAAAGCTTAGAGCACCAGGAAAAGGATACGGGGTGTTTTAAAATCTTTCATCGGTGAAATTTTAAATACGCCCAATTTAAAAAATTGTATCGTTTTTCCCATATACATACATGTTTGCTGCAAAATAGAAATATATAGCAATATGAAATCTTCCAAATAGATGAATGTTCTTCGACATTTGGGTAATGTGTCCAGCCCACGTAGGTCTGTCATACATTAGGATTGGTCGAACTCTAAATCTGATGGAACAAGAGTGCTGAACCCGTAAGTTTTCGCTCTTAATTGCACTTTTACTCACCAGATTAGACAATCCAATGTTTTCATAGTAATAAACCTATATGTCAAGACATGTTATGATATTGAGTAAGTGATATGTTCCCAATAGTCATTCCCAAAAGATCGATTACGAAAAGTGGCGCAACTAAGTTTGCGTACTGTGTTTGGTAATGAAATCCTAATAAAATATGTGTGCAAATGCCTATTCACTATTGCATTATATGCACAGATATGTAAAATTTGAGGATTATAATAAAGACAAATCATTGGTTACAAAAATCGGCCCAATAGCGTAAATTTGAGTATATTTAATATTTTCAATATTGTGTGTATCACTTTTGTTCGCTTTAGGATAAGTGTGAAGATGATTGAAATGCGATATTTTCAGTGTTAAACAATAGAACTTGCTAAGCTTACCGTGTACCGATTGCATAGGTACTGAGTCTTCTGCTAGATTTTTGTAAACAGTGATTTGTTTTTATTATAACCATACAATTTTATATACCTGTGCTCAGGATTTGACAATTGTTGATGCATTAGGAAAGCGAATATTTTATGCTTGTATTAATTCATTATGTTTACATGTGACACCTATTATCCAATAAAATTCGTTGAAATTATCGTGATGATGCAATAGTGGATTGGCTTTTGCACACATCTTTTATTAGGATTTCCTTTACAAACACAGAACGCAAACTAAGTTGCGGCGCTTTCCGTGATCGATCTTCATGACTATTGTGAACATATGGCATGATCCTCTGAGGTGGCGTGACGTGACCCGACAAAACTGCCACCGTACGAGGAACGCTGTCGTTTGATTATCATCGAACTACTAGAGGTAAGGCGGATCAAGCTACGTTTGTTGGAAAGCTGCTTACGGGCCACATCGATTGTCCAGCACTATCGCAGTTAAATCTGTACGCACCTGAAATACCTCTTCGCCAACGCCTATTTTTGTATCTAGAACTACAGACTAGCAACTACATATACACTATACGAGCCAATTCGATCTATCATTCGGCACTTCAACGAATTCTTTGACATGTTTGACTTTGACTTATAAGTTGACGTGTTTCGTCATCGGTTACAAGACTTTTTCAGCACCGCTGGCCGCAACCAATTAGTTTAAGTTATATTCATTTAGACATTTGTTCTCAGTTGTAAATTTTAATAAATGAACAAATAAACAAATATCACTTACTCAATATCATAACATGTCTTGGCATATGGGTTTATTATCACGAAAACATTAGATTGTGTAATCTGGAGAGTAACTGTGCTATTAAGAGCGAAAACCTACAGGTTCAGCAATGTTGTTCCATCAGATTTAGAGTTGGACCAATCCTAATGTATGACAGACCTACGTGGGCTGGACACATTACCCAAATGTCGAAGAACATTCATCTGTTTGGAAGATTTCATATTGCTACTGGCATTTAAACAATACTTGATTCAATTACTATTGAAGAGGAAAGCACTATATAGATATATATGGGAAAACCATACAATTTTAAAATAGGGCGTATTCAAAATTTCACCGATGAAAGATATTAAAACACCCCGTATCTTTTTCCTGGTGCTCTAAGCTTTCTTTTCGTGAGAATACCACGGAGGTTCATGAAAGTGCGATAATATTCGCGTCAGGGGTCACCGTGGGCCACGTGTCACAGCCTGATATGTGTAAGGACATAAACGGGAACCTTCTTACGAACGAGCGTGAGGTGATCCAAAAGTGGCGGCAGCACTACGAAGAACACCTGAATGGCGCTGGGGCAGACGAAGATGGCGGTATGGTGATAGACCTGGGAGAACGCGCGCAGGACATAATTTTACCGGCTCCAGATCTCCCGGAAATCCAGGAGGAGATTGGCTGGCTGAAGAACAACAAAGCCCCTGGGGTTGACCAACTACCAGGAGAGCTATTTAAACACGGTGGTGAAGCACTGGCTAGAGCGCTGCACTGGATGATTTCCAAGGTTTGGGAGGATGAGGTTCTGCCGCAGGAGTGAAAGGAAGGTGTCGTGTGTCCCATCTACAAAAAGGGTGATAACTCTCCCAAATTTTATGCCGCCGACTAACACCAATTGCAAGAGAGTTCGTGGGGCAGGGACTTATGGGTGAACGCTCTACCACAGACCATGTGTTCGCCGTATGTCAGGTATTGCAGAAAAATCCGTGAATACAACGTGCACGCACATCGTATATTTATCGACTTCAAAGCCGCATATGATACAATCGAACGGGACTAGCTGTGGAAGCTAATGCACGAAAACGGATTTCCGAATAATCTGATACGGTTGATCAAGGCGGCGATGGATCGGGTGGTGTGCGTAGTTCGAGTTTCAGGGGCATTCTCGAGTCCCTTCGAAACGCGCAGAGGGTTACGGCAAGGTTGGGGCAGGGATTGACACGAGTGGTACGATTTTTACGAAGTCCGTCCAGTTATTTGGCTTCGCCGACGACATAGATATTATGGCACGTAACTTTGAGAGGATGGAGGAAGCCTACATCAGACTGAAAAGCGAAACTAAACGGATTGGACTAGTCATCAATACGTCGAAGACGAAGTAAATGATAGGAAGAGGCTCAAGAGAGGTCAATGTAAGCCACCCACCACGAGTTACGCCGACGCCGGTCAAGGTGTCGGCGGCGCGCCATACGCCGGTTAGCTCCACGCCGCCGAATTTCGTATTTCACGCCGATGTTTGGCCAACACAAAAATCACATAGTGCGTTCGCATCTGCCGAACCAAAGCAACCTATCAAGCATTCATTAAATAGCTATTTTACCTTTAGCAGATTTGTTTACTTTTATCCCTGTCACTTTAACCCGGTTTGGCGTGTTAAATGTTAGGTCATCCAAAAACTTCTTGGCTACAGATCTACAAATCAATCAGCGTTTCAATAAACTTCTAATCTCATATGTAACTTCATGTAGAATAACCTCATTCTGGTCGCATTGGGTGGTTCATCATCTTTTTAAAGGTTGAATGTCGCATATCTTAATAGATCCAGTGCTTACAAACGCGGCTACAAATCAACACCATAATAAATGTTGGATTTGGATTCCCAGTCTCGTAGGATTTTTTTCAGGCATTGCAATATCATCTGAGCACAAGATATTATCTTTGCTTATGCAAAGATATTATCCCTAATCAAAGAGCACTCTGGAAAGATATTATCATTTGAGCATTCAATGATGATCCAGATAGCCAGCGTGTTTCGGGGTTTGTTCACGTTGCGAGGGCGTTGCTACAACAAAAACAGTGAAAAAATGTTTCTCCATGGCGAATATTGCACTTTGTTTACTGAGCAGATAGATAACTAAGATCGATATCCCTGGATATCATCAGTATCTTTGCTCAGAAGATCGAATGATGGGATAAAATGCAATGCCTGATTTTTTTGGCTTCCCTGGGCATGGAGTATCATTGTGTTAGCCTCATGATGTGCGAATGCAAAACTGATCTTTTGGCTTCTGGAGCTGGAGCACGATGGGGCACTTGACCCACCAAATTGAACATTTCCTTTTTTGTAATTGCTAGAATTGTTTTGAAAAACAAAATGTTTCGATTTATTTCGATAAACAATTCCCAAAGAAGTTTCTTGGTTTTAATCTTGCGTTTATTAGGAAGGCTCAATTGCCATTTGGTGTTACGAAGCCGGATTTTTTTTTGTACAACTCATTTTACAATTTCTGCTAATCTTCTTATAACTAGAGTTACCCAAGTAACCACCGAGCATTAATTATTGCATGTAATCAATCACAGATAGGCATCATTAATGCTAATTGCATTAGATCAGTTTTAATGATTCAAAGATGCATTTATTCATCAACTGTCAAGCAACGATACAGTAGTTCAGCATCACGAATGCAGTGATGCATTACTTATGTTTTATTTCAACATGTTAAGGTAATGAAGCATAATTTCGGTCGTAAAAGGGCCTTTTTCCACTTTAAGTCAGCTTTAATGGCTGTATTATTTGCAAGCATATATAGTTCCATGGTTACTTGGGTAGTTTGGGTAACCGACGTACACGCGGCTGACTCGAGGTTAGGGATTACAAATATTATTTCTTGTTTTTCCTGAAATAATTTCCAGGAAGTCCTGGAGGAAGTTTTGAAGGAATATCTGAAGAAAATTCTTAGAGCCTTGTGGAATTTCTGGATTTATATCCGTTGTAATTTCTGGAGGATTATCTGAAGGAATCTCTGGAGAAAATGCGGAAGGAATTCTTTGAGGAATGTCTAAAGAAAATCTTAAAGAAATTTAAGAATGTCGGTAATTCCTTTAGGAGGTCCTTTGGAATTTGCTCTAGGAATTCGTACGAAGATATCTGAAAATTCGTCCTAGAGTTTTGGAAGGAAATGGCGTTGGAAATTTCGAAAGAATTACTAGATTAATTTCCGAGGGAATGGAATGTCTTATGGAATACTTGGAAAAATTCCAGTGGAGTTGTTGAAATAATGTCCAAAGGAATTTTGTAGAAATTTTTAAAAGTATGTATGTGTGTATGTTGGTATCCAACACCCTGGCTTGAAGGAACTCGTGCAGCAAATTCCCAAAGAATTCTTGAGAATACCGAATATCTGGATATTTTGGGAGTTTTATTTGGCATGCAGTCCTGATTTTAGAGCCAAAACTAAGTTTGTTTACTGGCCGGACTTTCGAACAAATTCCTGGAGAAATATAGGAATTTCTGTGTAAATACTAATAGCTATTTGTTCGGAAAATCCTTTAAACATTTCTTCGTAAATTACTTTCAGAATTATTTCGGATATTCCTTCAGAAATTCATTTTGACGTAGGACTACGTCTGTGTTTTCCATATTGGGGTACACTTTACGATTGCGAAATCGGGGACCGTCACGAAAATATGATAGACTTTAAACTTTAATATCTAAGCCGTTTCTCGATGGATTTTCAATTTTTTTGGACCATTCGATCAAGGATGAGTCAACGCTTCTTTGTGTTTATTTGTAAATACTGATTTTCAACTATTTATTATCGATAATTGATGAAAAGTTTAGAAATAGGTAAACTAACCAATCACGTTCATGCATCACTAGCACAGACATCAAAAATCAATCACTTGCGGATTTGGATCTAATCCTCAGTTTGAACAAGGTTTCACGCAGAGCAGACGCATCAAAACGATCGCAGCGGAGCGAACACAGCATCACGGAGGCGCTAATAACATTTTCAAAGGAAATCAATCGCATTGGTGGTGGTCCTCGATGTGTTGCTGCAGATCATTCTACCTCAACGAACCAGAATTTCATATGAAGAAAAGGTTGACCATAAAAATAGCACTGTGGCGATCCCGCACCGCCAGTGCCGATGCTGAAAATTTATTACAAATTGTGGTGTCAGTTAGTTGGAAAGGAACATTGGGAAAAATTGATTCTTCTCAGGACCAACATTTTATGAAAAGAAAGAGTTAATTGCGAAAAAGACTGTTTCTGGTGGCATCGGGTTTGGCGTGGTAGTTTGGTTGCTGTTAGTGATTCCATCCATTAAAATTCACTACATCATCTCCCTCCGACGCGCTATAAAATTCGCTATTTACGATTGAGTTTTACACTTTGAAGAAAGTTTATTTCGGATAGTCGGATCAACCTTCTTTTGTATAAAATCAATGAAGACGCCATCTCAGTGGAAACTATCTACAGCAACCACCCATCGGTGAACGTCGCTCGGACAGACAGATGCCGAAAGAAAATGTTTTGTAATATGAAGAAACTTCGTCTTGAGTCAAACTTCTGTTGTCATTCCTCGCAACAATCTTGTGAAAAGTTTCATAGGATTCTTAGAATTTATTATTCTCCGAACGGTCTGTTGTCTGGGGAAACCCGATCGAAATGGCAGCGCTCGAAAAGCAGCTTTCTTATATCTAATGAAGTAATTTCATTAGTCCCGCCCCTTCATTAATCGTTATGAGTGCACATTATATTTACAAACCATATCAGCTTCACAAAGGGCGGGGCTAACGGGCTTAATTTATTAAATATAAGAAAGCTGCTGTCTCGCGCGCGAGCCATTTTGATCGGGATTCCACAGAGAACGGTTCGACATTCAATGCAGCGGAGCGGACACAGCAGCACGAAGTGGGTGGCAGTGTTGTAATGCTGTAAATTTATTTCATCCTTTGGAGGCTTAGCGAAAAATCATCGAGTGGTTGTCGGACAAAGTTGCAGCGCAAGGTGTCGACAAGCGATTGGATGCAGTTAGTTATTTGAATGGGAATTGGGAAAAGAAAATTGGTTCTTCTCAGGACCAACATTTTACGAAAAGAAAGAGTTAATTGCGAAAAGGACTGTTTCCGTGGTATCGGGCTTTGGCGTGGTAGCTTGGTTGCTGTTAGTGATTCCATCCATTAAAATTCACTACATCATCTCCTCCGACGCGCCATCAAATTTGCTATTTACGATTGAGTTTGCACTTTGAAGAAAGTTTATTTCGGATCAACCTTCTTTTGTATAAAATGGTGCCTTTTGTATAAAAATCAATGAAGACGCCACCTCAGTGGAAACTTTCTACAGCAACCACCCATCGGTGAACGTCGCTCGGACAGACAGATGCCGAAAGATAATGTTTTGTAGTATGGAGAAACTTCGTCTTGAGTCAAATTTCTGTTATCATTCCTCGCAAACAATACGCATCTTTAGATAAACAACATCTCATAACAAAATTAAGAATCTAGCGAGAAAATTTCATAAGATTCTTAAAATTTGTCATCCTCCGAACGGTCCGTTGTCTCAGGAGTCCCTATTGGGGCTGGCTCGCGCGCGTCGATAACCAGCTTTCTTATATCTAATGAAGTAATTTCATTAGCCCCGCCCCTTCATTAATCGTTATGAGTGCACATTATATTTACACCTATACCAGACCACAAAGGGGCGGAGCTAACGGGCTTAATTTATTGAATACAAGAAAGCTGCTTTTCTAAGCGCGTGCGAGCCATTTTGATAGGGATTGCAGAGAGCGGTTAAATAAGATTTTACGCAGAGCCGACGCAGCGGAGCGAAACACAGCAGCACGAAGGCGCTCTGATAGTATTTTCAAAGGAAAATCATCGAATTGGTGGTGGAAGTTCTGCGTTGGTGGTCGTCATTCAACCTCAACAAACCAGCATTTTATGTGAAGAAAGAGTTGATTACAAAAATGACGTCTGTTTCCTGATCTCGTGCGATGCAGTGGCGATGCTGGAAAATTTATTCCAAATGGTGGCGTCTTAGCGAAAACTCATCGAGTGGTCGTCGAACAATAACAACACGAAGTGGAATTCTAACCCTAACGTTTCGACAAGCATTGGGTTGCAGTTAGTTATTGGAAACGTGCATTGGGGACACAAAATTGGTTCTTCTCAGAACCAGCATCTTCTGAACAGAAAGGGTTGATTGCAAAATGGACTGTTTCGGAGGAATTGGCGTTTGGCGTGATAGTTCGGTTGCTGTAAGCGATTCCATTCATTCGAACAAATTTGTTGCGTTGTCACTCACCGACGCGCGCTTTTCATTCTGCTATCGAAGAAAAACTTTCTGTTAACGCCAAACTATTAATTTTGGACTTTGATGAACATTCTTGCATCCCGGATTAAACTACCCGTGTGTAAAATAATGGTACTGTAAAGAACCGATATTTTTCAAATAATGGAGCTTTTCAATCCTCAACTACAACAAAACATAATCAAAATCTTGTGAGGAAATTCCATTTGACTGCTACTGACGCCATCCATTTGAACAAACTCATTGCATCATCTCCATCCGAAGTGCGCTTGTGGTTGTGCTACCAAAGGGCAACTTTACGTCGTCGCCAAACGATGGTAACCCGAAAAAAATCGATATCATTCCTAATGCCTAACGAAACAAAACCAAAGAATCTTGGCAGAAAATTTCACTTTCCGTCGACGACGGCCAAATCGATGAAGACGCCACCTTAGTGAAAAATGTCGTTTAGCTGCCTTAGTTTTTCAAATGGCGCATTATTAAGAACAACAAATCTTTCCAAAATCGTCATTGTTGTTTAAACAGCCGAACAGTCTGTTCTGTTTGTCTGGGTAAACAATTTTCCTAGCGGTCAAAACCTCTTCTTGGATAAATAGTTTAAGTCCTGAAAAGGACTGTTTGTAATTTATTCTTGAAGTCCTGCTCACGTTGCCACCAGCGCTATAGAAAACGATGCATGTACGCTTCCATCGCGGGCGGAAGTCGAACGTTGCAAATTAATATATTTGTGTTTTGTTTCGCGCCACCTCCGATTCTGCTTATTTTTCCTTTCGTCCGGACATTTTTGAGCATAATGTCTTCTAGGATTCTGATGATATCCACTGAAAGATAGACGAATGCCTTCAGTGGCGATGCGGCCGATGAGTCGTTCCTTTTCCACGGCTGGTTCATCCAACTGGGAGCTACCTTCAGTTTCTTGATTCGGTTGACCTCCGAGCAGTTTGCACAATGCTAATAAATTTACACAAATTATGGTGAAAAATACCCTCCATTCCGTATAGCTACGTAGTCATACGTCACCTTTGCGTACAACCCGATTGGGCTGCACCTTTGAGTTTTTTTTTATTCTTTATTATAGAGTTGATGTGACACTTTCGAGTGTTGTGCTCAATTTTGTTTGACTATTATCAGCTCTTTTAGTCATATAAAGCAGCTAAAACGTTGTTGCGTCTATTTTCCGACGTTTCGGTGTATATTTCACTTTCTTCAGCGATTTAGAGGTTTTGTTGGGTATGTTTGTGCCCTGTATGACAATAGAGCTAATACACTATAGAGGAAGCCCTTGACAGGTTCATCTCTTTGAAATTCATTTTAAAATTCTTTTAGAAAATATTTTCAGGTTCTCTTTCGGTGATTCCTTCAAGAATTGAGTCGAAAATTCCTCCAGGAGGTAATTTTTTTTCAGAAATTCCTCCAGGAGGTCCTTAGGAAATTCCGTCAATAAACCATACAAAATTAATATAGGAATAATTCCGGAAGGATTTCTAATTTGAAGGAATTTTCGAAGAAATTTCCTAGGGTATTTGAGTGTTAAACTTATTTTCAATTCAAACAATTAATGGAATTACAAACAAAATTAATGGAAAACAAACGAAATTTCGAAGATTTCCCAAAAGAATTTCTGGAGATATCCCGAAAAATTCTTAAAGGAATTTTTAAAGAAATTTCCAAAGGTCTACAGGAAATTCTGGAAGAGATGCTAAAGGAATTTCCGGAAGAATATCGAAGAATTCCATATGAAATTCAGAAAGAATTCCTGGAGAAAATTGTAAATAAATTCAGAGGTAATTCGAAGAGATGCCAAAATATCTTCTTAAGAGTTTCCGTAGAAATTCTTCAAAGATTACTGAAAAGTTTCTATTAGAAATTCTAAAAGAAATTCTTGAAGTAATAAAAAAACTAAATCAAATTCCGAAGGATTTCTCCTAAAGAGATTTCGGATATATTCCTATAACAGTGTCCGTAGATGTTCGATGGAAATTCATGAAGGAACTTTTAAAGAAATTTTGAAAGCATTTCCGAAGCAATTTTCAAATAAATTTTCAAGGGAATTCTTGGGAGAAAGTTCTGAAAGAATTGATAGGGTAATTCAAATTAATTTTCCGAATTTCTTTTCGAATTTTCTGAGAAATATCTTAAGAAATTTCCAAACGAATTTCTGAATTTATATCTGAAATACTTTCCAGTGAACTTTTGTGCTGTGATGCGACAGTATCCTAGTGGAGGATGTAATGTAAACTTTTGCTGTGGAGATACAAGTTATAGCTATTAGCATGCCCACCCTATCAGTCTGTCTGTAGCTAGCAATTGTACAAAAACCCTAAAATTCAATAAAAGCATGATAGGCCTTGCTGCGTGATTTTTTTCTCATCTTAAAATTATTCACGCCGAGTCACGCCGCCGCCGCCGTCCCCGAACGGCGTGACGCCGCCGCCGGTGTAAAAGTGGCCTTACGCCGCCGCCGTTCACAAATACTTCGGCGCACAGGTCTAATCGGTGGTGACGAAATCGAGGTGGTTGAAGAATTCGTGTACTTGGGCTCACTGGTGACCGCCGATAGCGATACCAGCAGAAATTCGGAGACGCATCGTGGCATGGCAGGTACGTACTTTGGACTCCGCAAAACGGTCCGATCGAATTAGGTTCGCCGCCGTACCAAATTGAAAATCTACAAAACCCTTATTCGACCGGTAGTTCTCTACGGACACGATACCTGGACGATGCTCGTGGAGGACGCCACTGGAATTTTCGAAAGGAAGATGCTGCGTACCATCTATGGTGGGGGTGAGATAGCGGACGGGACATGGAGGAGGCGAATGAACCACGAGTAGCATCAGCTGTTGAAAGAACCATCCATCGTTCACCACGATGGGCCGGACACGTAGCCAGAATGTCAGAGTAATCCGGTGAAAATGGTTCTCGACAACGATTCGAAATTTTATTTTTGAGAACAAATTCTCTGCTGCAAATATTGACCATCCTGCAAACTATGGTGGTCCCCAAGTCCTGCTGCATTAAAAATATTTTTATTTTTGAAAATATCTCTGCTCTGGGTGATGTGTGTAAACCATCCATGCAATCTTATTCTGTTCCCAAAGGAATATTTAAAAAATTGAAAATTATTTCTGTGGTGTGGTATGACCATCCTGCAAGCATTAGTCACCAGTCCTGCTGCATTAGAATTTTTTTAAATATTTTTGAAATTATTTCTGTTTGCAGGGTGGTGTGGTATGACCATCCTGCAAGCTTATTCTGTCCCCAGGAGATCCTGCATGCTTATTAATATTTTTGAAATTATTTCTGTGCTGCAGGGTGGTGGTATGACCATCCTGCAACTATTCTGTTCCCAGGGTCCGCTGCATTAGAATATTTTAAATATTTTTGAAAATTTCTCTACTAATTCTGGTTCTCTTTCTAATAATGGTCCCCAAGGTCCCTGCTGCATGAGAATATTTTTAAATTTTTGAAAATTATTTCTGTGCTGCAGGGTGTGTGAGACCATCCTGCAATCTTATTCTGGTCCCTATGGCCGCTGCTGCATTAGAATATTTAAAATATTTTTGAAAATTATTTCTGTGCTGCAGGGTGGTGTGGTTGACATCCTGCAAGCTTATTCTGGTCTCCAAGTCCCTGCTGCATTAGATATTTTTAAATATTTTGAAAATTATTTCTGTGCTGCAGGTGGTGTGATGACCATCCTGCAAGCTTATCTGGTCCCCAAGGTCCCTGCTGCATGAGAATTTTTTTTTTTGATATTTCTGTGCTGCGGGGTGGTGTGCAGTGACCATCCTCGTGTGAGACCATCCTGAAAGCTATTCTGGTCCAGGTCCCTGCTGCATTAGAATATTAAAAATATTTTGAAAATTATTTCTGTGCTGCAGGGTGGTGTGTATGACCATCCTGCAGCTTATTCTGTTCAAAGGTCCCTGCTGCATTAGAATATTTTAAATATTTTTGAAAATTATTTTTGTGCTGCAGGGTGTGTGGTAGACCATCTCCAAGCTTTTCTGGTCCCCAAGGTCCCTGCTGCATTAGAATTTTAAATATTTTGAAAATTATTTTGTGCTGCAGGGTGGTGTGTATGACCATCCTGCAAGCTTATTCTGGTCCCCAAGGTCCCTGCTGCATTAGAATATTTTTTAATATTTTGATTATTCTGTGCTGAAGGGTGGTGTGGTATGACCTTCCTGCAAGCTTATTCTGTTCCCCAAGGTCCCTGCTGCATTAAATATTTTAAAATATTTTTGAAAATTTTTCTGTGCTGCAGGTGGTGTGGTAGGACCACCTGCAAGCTTATTCTGGTCCCCAAAGTCCCTGCTGCATGAAAATATTTTAAATTTTTGAAAATTATTCTGTGCTGCAGGGTGTGGTAGAACCTTCCTGCAAGCTTATTCTGGTCCCCAGGGTCCCTGCTGCATTAGAATATTTTTAATATTTTTGATTTCTGTGCTGAGGGTGGTGTGGTATGACCTTCCTGCAAGCTTATTCTGTTCCCCAAAGGTCCCTGCTGCATAATATTTTAAAATATTTTTGAAAATTATTTCTGTGCTGCAGGGGTGTATGGACCATCCTGCAACTTATTCGTCCCCAAGGTCCCTGCTGCATTAGAATATTAAAAATTTTTGTATTTCTGTGCTGCAGGGTGGTGTGTATGACCATCCTGCATGTATTCTGGTCCCCAAGGTCTGCTGCATTAAATATTTTAAATTATTTTTAGAAAATTTCTCTCTGAAGGGTGGTGCGGTATAATCATCCTGCAAGCTTATTATGATCCCAAAGGTCTCTGCTGAATTGAAATATTTTTAAATATTTTTAAGAACATTTTCTGTGCTGCAGGGTGGTGTGTATGACCATCCTGCAAGCTTATTCTGGTCCCCAGGGTCCTTGCTGCTGAATATTTTAAATATTTTGAAATTATTTTTGTCCTGCAGGGTGGTGTGGTAGGAGGACTAACGCACAAATTTTCAGAAGGATACTTCTGTCATCTATGTGAAATTAGATAGCGACGGACATGGAGGGGGATGAACCACGATAGCATCATGTTAGAAGAACTCATCGTTCACACCTGCGTACATGAGAATTAAGTAATCCGTTGAAAATGGTTCTCGACAACGATCGATTTTTTTTTTTTTTTGAAACATTTCTCTGCTGCATGTTAGCCATCCTGCAACTTATTTGGTCCCCAAGTTCCTGCTGCATTAAAATATTTTTAAATATTTTGAAAATAATGCTCTGCAGGGTGTGTGGTAACCATCTGCAATCTTATTCTGTTCCCCAAGGAATATTTAAAAAAAAATTTGAAAATTATTTCTGTGGTGTGGTATGACCATCCTGCAAGCTTATTCTGGTCCACCAGTCCCTGCTGCATTGAATTTTTTTTAAATATTTTTGAAATATTTCGTGTTGCAGGGTGGTGTGTATGACCATCCAAGCATATTCTGGTCCCCAAAGGTCCTGACATCTGCATGCTTATTAGTCAATATTTTTTAGAAATTTTCTGTGCTGCAGGGTGGTGTGTATGACCATCCTGCAAGCTTATCTTTCCCCAAGGTCCCCTGCATTAGAATATTTTTAAATATTTTTGAAACAATTTCTGCTACATTAGAATAGTCCCCAAAGGTCCCTGCTGCATGAATATTTTTAAATATTTTTGAAAATTATTTCTGTGCTGCAGGGTGTTGTAAGCCATCCTGCAAGCTTATTTTGTTCTCCAAGGTCCTGCTGCATTAAATATTTTAAATTTTTTGAAAATTTCTCTCTGCAGGGTGGTGTGGTAAAATCATCCTGCAAGCTTATTCTGGTCCCCAAGGTCCCTGCTGCTTTAGAATATTTTAAATATTTTTGAAAACTATTTCTGGCTGCAGGTGGTGTGGTATGACCATCCTGCAAGCTTATTCTGGTCCCCAAGGGTCCCTGCTGCATTAAATATTTTAAAATATTTTTGAAATTATTTTTGTGCTGCAGGGTGGTGTGTAGGACCATCCTGCAAGCTTTCTGGTCCCCAAGGTCCTGCTGCATTAAATATTTTTAAATATTTTTGAAAATTATTTCTGTGCTGCAGGGTGGTGGTATGACCATCCTGCAAGCTTATCTTTCCCCAAGGTCCGCTCTTTAGAATATTTTAAATTATTTTGAAAATTTCTACATTAGAATAGTCCCCAAGGTCCTGCCATAGAATTTTTAAATATTTTGAAAATTATTTCTTGCTGCAGGGTGGTGTGAAACCTTCCTGCAAGCTTATTCTGTTCATCAAGGTCTGCTGCTAAATATTTTAAATTATTTTGAAAAATTTCTCTGCAGGGTGGTGTGGTAATCATCCTGCAAGCTTATTCTGTCCCCAAAGGTCCCTGCTGCATTAAATATTTTAAAATATTTTTGAAAATTATTTCTGTGCTGCAGGGTGGTGTGAGACCATCTGCAAGCTTTCTGCTCCCCAAAGGTCCCTGCTGTTAGAATATTTTTAATATTTTGAAAATTATTTTTGTGCTGCAGGGGTGGTGTATGAACCATCCTGCAGCTTATTCTGGTCCCCAGGGTCCCTGCTGCATTAGAATTTTTAATATTTTTGAAAATTATTTCTGTGCTGAGGGTGGTGTGTATGACCTTCCTGCAAGCTTATTCTGTTCCCCAAGGTCCCTGCTGCATTAAATATTTTAAAATATTTTGAAAATTATTTCTGTGCTGCAGGGTGGTGTATGGACCATCCTGCAAGCTTATTCTGCTCCCCAAAGGTCCCTGCTGTTAGAATATTTTTAATATTTTTGAAAATTTTTTGTGCTGCAGGGTGGTGTGGGATGTCCATCCTGTATGCTTATTCTGGTCCCCAAAGGTCCTGCTGCATTAAATATTTTAAATATTTTTGAAAAATTTCTTCTGCAGGGTGGTGTGGTAACATCCTGCAAGCTTATTCTGGTCCCCAGGGTCCCTGCTGCATTGAATATTTTTAATATTTTTGAAATTATTTCTGTGCTGCAGGGTGGTGTGTATGACCATCCTGCAAGCTTATTCTGGTCCCCAGGGTCCCTGCTGCATTAGAATATTAAAAATATTTTTGAAAATTATTTCTGTGCTGCAGGTGGTGTTGTATACCATCCTGCATAGCTTATTCTGGTCCCCAAGGTCCCTGCTGCATTAAATATTTTAAATTATTTTGAAAAATTTCTCTGCAGGGTGGTGTGGTAATCATCCTGCAAGCATTCTTCCCCAAGGTCCCTGCTGCATTAAATATTTTTAAATATTTTTAAAAATTATTTCTGTGCTGCAGGGTGGTGTTTGACCATCCTGCAAGCTTATTCTGGTCTCCCAGGGTCCCTGCTGCATTAGAATATTAAAATATTTTTGAAATATTTCTGTGCTGCAGGGGGTGTGGTATGACCATCTTGCAAGCTTATTCTGGTCCCCAGGGTCCCTGCTGCATTAGAATATTTTTAATATTTTTGAAAATTATTTCTGTGCTGAAGGGTGGTGTGGTATGACCTTCCTGCAACTATTCTGTCCCAAAGGTCCCTGCTGCATTAAATATTTTAAATATTTTTGAAAATTTTTCTGTGCTGCAGGTGGTGTGTGGGACCATCCTGCAAGCTTATTCTGTCCCCAAAGTCCCTGCTGCATGAAAATATTTTTAAATATTTTGAAAATTATTTCTTGCTGCAGGGTGGTGTGAACCTTCCTGCAAGCTTTTCTGGTCCCCAGGGTCCCTGCTGCATTAGAATATTTTTAATATTTTGAAAATTATTTCTGTGCTGAAGGGTGGTGTGTATGCTTCCTGCAACTTATTCTGTTCCCCAAGGTCCCTGCTGCATTAAATATTTTAAAATATTTTTGAAAATTATTTCTGTGCTGCAGGGTGGTGTATGGACCATCCTGCAAGCTTATTCTGCTCCCCAAAGGTCCCTGCTGCATTAGAATATTTTTAATATTTTTGAAATTATTTTTGTGCTGCAGGGTGGTGTGTGTAACCATCCTGCAAGCTTATTCTGTCAGGGTCCCTGCTGCATTAGAATATTAAAATATTTTTGAAAATTTTTCTGTGCTGGGGTGGTGTGGTATAGCCATCCTGCAGCTTATTCTGGTCCCCAAGGTCCCTGCTCTAATATTTTAAATATTTTGAAAATTATTTCTGTGCTGCAGGGTGGTGTGTGTAACCTTCCTGCAAGCTTATTCTGTTCCAAGGTCCCTGCTGCATTAAATATTTTTAAAATATTTTTGAAAATTTTTCTTGCTGCAGGTGGTGTGGTATGACCATCCTGCAAGCTTATTCTGGTCTAGGGTCCCTGCTGCATTAGAATATTTATAAATATTTTTGAAAATTATTTTTGTGCTGCAGGGTGGTGTGCAACCATCCTGCAGCTTATTCTGGTCCCCAAGGTCCCTGCTATTAAATATTTTAAATTTTTGAAAATTATTTCTGTGCTGCAGGGTGGTGTGACCTTCTGCAACTATTCTGTTAAAGGTCCCTGCTGCATTAAATATTTAAAATATTTTTGAAAATTTTCTGTGCTGCAGGTGGTGTGGTATGACCATCCTGCAAGCTTATTCTGGTCCCCAAGGTCCCTGCTATTAGAATATTTTAAATATTTTTGAAAAATTTCTCTCTGCAGGGTGGTGTGTAAATCATCCTGAAAGCTTATTCTGGTCCCCAGGGTCCCTGCTGCATTAGAATTTTTTAATATTTTTGAAATTTCACTGTGCTGAAGGGTGGTGTGGTAAACCTTCCTGCAAGCTTATTCTGGTCCCCAAGGTCCTGCTGCATTAGAATATTTTAAATATTTTGAAAATTATTTCTGTGCTGCAGGGGTGGTGTATGACCATCCTGCAAGCTTATTCTGGTCCCCAAAGTCCCTGCATTATAATATTTTAAATATTTTTGAAAATTATTTCTGTGCTGCAGGTGGTGTGGTAAATGTCCTGCAAGCTTATTCTGGTCCCCAAGGTCCCTGCTGCATTAAATATTTTTAAATATTTTTGAAAATTATTTCTTGCTGAAGGGTGGTGTGGTATAACCATCCTGAACTTATTCTGGTCCCCAGGTCCCTGCTGCATTAAATATTTTAAATATTTTGAAAATTATTTCGTGCTGCAGGTGTGTAGTGAACCATCCTCAAGCTTCTGGTCCCCAAAGTCCCTGCTGATTAGAATTTTTTTAATATTTTTTGAAAATTATTTCTGTGCTGCAGGGTGGTGTGGTATACATCCTGCAAGCTTATTCTGTCCCCAAGGTCCCTGCTGCATTGAAATATTATTAAATATTTTTAAGAAATATTTCTGTGCTGCAGGGTGTTGAAGACCTCCTGCAAGCTTATTCTGTTCCCAAAGGTCCTGCTGCATTACAATATTTTTAAAATATTTTGAAAATTATTTTGTGCTGCAGGGTGGTGTATGACCATCCTGCAAGCTTATTCTGGTCCCAAGGTCCCTGCTGCATTACAATATTTTAAAATATTTTTGAAAATTATTTCTGTGCTGCAGGTGGTGTGGGAACCATCCTGCAAGCTTATTCTGGTCCCCAAAGTCCCTGCTGCATTATAATATTTAATATTTTTGAAAATTATTTTGTGCTGCAGGGTGGTGTGTGACCTTCCTGCAAGCTTATTCTGTTCCCCAAGGTCCCTCTGCATTAAATTTTAAAATATTTTTGAAAATTTTTCTGTGCTGCAAGGTGGTGTGTAGACCATCCTGCAAGCTTATTCTGGTCCCCAAGTCCCTGCTGCATAAATATTTTAAATATTTTTGAAAATTATTTCTGTGCAGGGGTGGGTGATGACCTTCCTGCAAGCTTATTCTGGTCCCCAAGGTCCTGCTGCATTAAATATTTTAAAATATTTTGAAAATTATTTCTGTGCTGCAGGTGGTGTGTAGGACCATCCTGCAAGCTTTCTGCCTAAAGTCCCTGCTGATTAAATATTTTTAAATATTTTTGAAAATTATTTCTGTGCTGAAGGGTGGTGTAAGTGCTGCGCTTATTCTGGTCCCCAAGGTCCCTGCTGCATTAAATATTTTAAATTTTTGAAAATTATTTCTTGCTGCAGGGTGGTTATGACCATCCTGCAAGCTTATTCTGGTCCCCAAAGTCCCTGCTGATTAATATTTTTAATATTTTTGAAAATTATTTCTGTGCTGCAGGTGGTGTGGTATGACATCCTGCAAGCTTATTCTGGTCCCCAAGGTCCTGCTGCATGAAAATATTTTTAAATATTTTTGAAAATTATTTCGTGCTGCAGGGTGGTGTGGTGACCGTCCTGCAAGCTTATTCTGGTCCCAAGAGTCCCTGCTGCATTAGAATATTTTAAATTTTTTTGAAAATTATTTCTGTGCTGCAGGTGGTGTGGTGAGACCATCCTGAAGCTTATTCTGTCCCCAAGTCCCTGCTGCATGAAAATTTTTAAATATTTTTGAAAATTATTTCTGTGCTGCAGGGTGGTGGTGACCTCCTGCAAGCTTATTCTGGTCCCCAAGAGTCCCTGCTGCATTATAATATTTTAAATATTTTGAAATTATTTCTGTGCTTGCAGATGGTGTGTGAACCATCCTGCAAGTTCATTCTGGTTCCAAGAGCTCCTAGTTTTATTAGTAATGTAACCGTTTCCTGATACCGAGAAACTTGTTTAATCTACTTGTAATTTCTTGCAGGTGGTATGGTATGGTAACAAGCTGTACTAAAACTTATTGTACTAAAAGGAATTGGCTGCAGGGTGGTATGGCGCAGGGTAACATTTCCAGCCTCATATTTCGGGTAAAAGCCACCCGATGTGGAAATCGATTACTAAGTCTGAAACTTGATTTGTGCAATTGCACAACATGTGAAAGATTTATTTCGAAAAATGTATTGGATGGTTGCCATCTGCCTCCGCAGGTCAGGAGGCTACTGGTCCTTCGTAGCTTAGTAGGGAAAGCACCTGCCTAGAGTACTGGTTTCGTGGGATCAAACCCCATCTAAGGAAGTGGTTACCATCCAATAAATTTTTCGAACTAAGTCTTCCACAGTTGCGCAAATCAAGTTTCAGACATAGTAATTAAAAACGACACTTCTTTTGAAATCATGAAATCTGTAACAATACGGTTTTTTTTTAATAGACCTTTGAACCGGGACTCGGTGAATCCGTTTACCACTGCCAATCGGTTCAAATATGGCCCAAAAAGTACAAAACTACACAGATTGCTACACCCAGACCCAACCAACGGATGTCAGATTTTAATACAGTTCTGCATGAGAATTTCGAAAGGTTTTAATACATATGGCTACTGCTTCTGCCTCATACGCAGGAGGTCGTGGGTTCAATCCCAGGTCCGTTCCATTTTCCTACTTTGTATCTTTCTCTATATTTCTCATGTTCTAGCAATCGGTATGGAAGTCATACCGTTTCCATTTCTATCCTATACCTTCAACTTGACTATTCTAGCAGTAGCTGCTAGAATTGGAAATGAACTTGAAGCAATACCTTAACTTCTAG
>NW_026943509.1:0-57728 GCF_024139115.2 Armigeres subalbatus | reverse complement strand
TAGTATCATTTTCACGATTTCACATTTTCATACGTTGCCATTTCGACAGTTTTCCTCCGCCGGTCTCTGGTTATAGGGTTGCTAGTTCCAACTTCCTGAATAAAAAACACTTCCAACAGCACTTAGGTTGGAACTGTGGTTCAACCCTAGGTTCGTTTTAAAATTCGACGCCTGTTAAGTAGCACAGTTCTGATCGATTTGGTTGCAGCAACTCCAATGTGACTGGATTTGGTTGCATATGGGTTGCAGTGACTGATATTTGGCAAGTGTGTGCTGCTCGAACATCCTGAATCGACGATAATTTTCGGTGGTGGAAAAACGGGCTCACGCACGCATTTTCACGAATCCGTGAAGGCGGACCCAAGCGATTGTCGGTGGTTTTCCGACTCGAGAAATATTGTTTGGCTTTAGCAGCACATTCCCGATTCCTCAGTCTACGACTGGTACAAAAACTTTCCTCCGCGGCGCCCTCCTCGGACGCCGCACTCCAATCAAAATAGAGTTTGATGACTCTAATCATTGACCTGCCGGTGGGATCGACTTCTTCTGGTCAGGGAGCAATGATGTGATTGCTCAATGACGAGTCGATGAATCGCGCTGGCCGGTAGCTTGACGACTGGTTGGTGGACCGTCCACTTGAGATCTGACGCCTCCTCGGACCGATATGGTGACGGATCGTCGCTTCTGGCCGATTGGCAGATGATGGAAAAGAATTCCGTCCGTAGGGGATGAAGTGCGCGCGGGTGCGCAATTCCCTTTGCCGGGTAGGAAATTAATCAACCGTCTAAGACAATTAAAGTACTCTCCATTTAGATTACAGGCAATTTTCATTCACATTTCATCATCAACCGAAGGGATCTACAAGGATTTTGGAAGCGATAAACAACGTGCATAAGGACATCAAATTTACGCTTCGAAGAGGAAAAATAAAGTAAACTACGCTTTCTTGGATCTACTAATAGTCATCAGGGAAGCAAATACAATGAGTCTCGAAATCTACAGGAAGCCCACGAACACCGTGAAGTCATCCCCATATGCCATCGAACCATTCGTACCAACAGGATGCCAGACGATACCCCTGAGCGAAGAAGAAGGAAAAACTGAACTACAATGTCACCCAGAAGCAGCGAAGATCAACTGATACCAGGAGAGGACTACGAGCGATCATCAACAAGAAGGAAAAGGACCTACGACGAAATAAGACATACAACATGACACCAAATCGATGACTGCTGAAAAGAGGTTCGGTCCCATATGATAGCACATCACCAACCAGCTACGCCTCGACTAAGGAAATTCATCGATCTAGTATTCTCCAGTAGCAACAACTCAAGTCCTATTGAGTTCAACGAAGGATAAATGAAATGTTGAATAAGGCAGACGTTTATAAAATAGATTGTGTTCCCAATGTGAAAAAATCTATGTAGAGCAAACAAAAAGATCATTAGATATAAGGTTCAAGGAACATATGGCGGAAGTGTGTAAGGCGAAAGAAAACGATAAGGGTTTATTACGAATTTAGATCTAGGTAGCAGAGCATGTGTATAAGGAAAATCACCCAATTACGGCATCAAATACCTAAAATCTTAAGAAATGTCTCTTCCCCACAGGAAACTCTCGATATAGCTGAAGGTTGGAAATCCACCGACGGTACAAACAGCGCTGTTGAATAGAAGGATCAAGAAACGGCAGCTCTTGGCTCTTCAAGTTTCTACCTAAGCAATAAAGTAATTACTATATAGAGTAAATAAAGTGAGCAAATAATATTAGATTAGGTACCTATTATTATTTATTCAGACTAAGGCCGAAGTAGCCTGTGCGGTATCAAAGGTCTTCTCCATTCATCCCGGTCCATGGCTACGTCGCCAACCGCAGTCTGGAGGGTCCTGGTCATCTTCCACCTGATCGATCTACGCCTTGCCCGCTGCGCACGTCGCCTTCTTGTGCTTATCTGATCGTTGTCAGAACCATTTTCACCGGATTACTTCGACATTCTGGCTACGTGTCCGCCGCTCCATCGCGGTGTGAACGATGGATGGTTCTTCACAGCTGATGCTACTCGTGGTTATTCGCCTCCTCCAGTCCCGTCCGCATCTCACCACCATAGATGGTACGCAGCACTTTCCTTTCGAAAATCAGTGGCGTTGTCCTCCACGAGCATCGTCCAGGTATCGTGTCCGTAAGAGACTACCGGTCTATAGGTTTTGTAGATTTCATTTGGTACGGCGGCGAACTCATTCGATCGACCGTTTTGCGGAGTCCAAGTACTGACCTCCAGCCAGATGCGTCTCGAATTTCTCTTATCGCTATTTCGGCGTCACCAGTGAGCCCAAGTACACAATTCTTCAACCACCTCGATTTCGTCACCACGATCTGAAACTCGCGGTGGGTGGCTCCGTGTCTTCTCTCTTGAAACTCTTCCTATCTGCTTCGTCTTCGACGTGTTGATGACCTAGTCGATAAAACAGCTTCCCCTCTTCAGTCCTGATGTAGGCTTCCTCCATCTTCTCAAGTTACGTGCCATAAAATCTATATATGTCGTCAGCGAAACCAAATGGCTGGACGGACTTGGTGAAAAGTTATTGCCACTCGTGTTAATCCTGCTCTTCGTATTACCTTCAAAGCATTGAATAGCAAACACGAACCATCCTTGCCGGAAATACTAACAACAAACGCGTACTTCCAACTCATGATCACGGACGAAATGATCGTGTCTGTGAATCCTCAGATTAAAAGAGAAAGTGGGACTCCGGACTGTCGAAAGGACGTTATTTCCCAAACTGGCCTTCATCGTGACTTTATCGGCACGATTGATAACTTGTTTCAGAAAGTCGCGCTGCTATCCCTTTCTCACCTTATCCAGAAAACAAATGGCCTCGACCTTGGAAGCTTGGCTGTTTGATAAAGCCCGTTTGCAAACGTCAAGGGAAAAATATGTTACAGTTTATTGGCGATTGAAAGACGGAAATGCTTGCAAATCTACCTTTATTATATTAAATTATTTAATTTTCTGACTGCTGTAGTAGTCAGGAATTTTGATAATACTTTTGTACATAAGTACTGTAAATAGTTCATAGGATAAGGTGGCCACACTTAAATTTACAAATCACTTAATAGTTTAGGATAACATATCCCTGCTTACATAGGCAGGCGTTTATCAATTGGCCAGGCTCTCAGGTCGAGGCCATTTGTTTTTTGGATAAGATGGAGAGGAAAGCAGCACAACTCGTGTCGGGTATCCATCATTGTGAGTCACGTGTACACGAAAGGAGTCGGAAATGACGTTTTCGATCCGTCGCCATATCGGTCCGAGGAAGGCCAGGTGGCCTCCCGTGGACGAGATCCGCAGCCCGGCGGCAATCGCCATTCTGTTTCGTCGGCTTCATTGAAGAGCATCACCGCCGGCGTCGGCAAGCCAGGAATTATCGACCAAAACCGGAGTCGTTAGCTGGGTCAGTAAGTAAACAAACCGGTGAGTCATCGAGCCCTTTTTTGATTGGTGCGGCGTCCGAGGGCGCCGCGGAGAGCTTGTTTTTTGTGCCAGTCGTGGACTGATGACCTGAATGTGCTGCTGAAGCCGAACATTTTTCTCGCGGTCAGAAAGCCTTCGCCGACCAACGCTTGGGTCCGCCATCACGGACCCGTGAAATCGTGCGTGAGCGTTTTGCCTACCGAAATTATCGTCGGTAGCAGGAGCGCGGAGCTGGTTAAGACTACGCTGCGCGGGAAAAGTAACGTCACTGTAGAGCATGAGCGCAGGCACACAGCGGAATATGAGAGGCCAGGAAGAAAAGCACACAAAATAGGAACATGAATGGAACGAACACAAATATTAAACGAGCAAGAAACACAAGCCCCGAACCAATATGAGGACCTGTGGTAGTTAATTAACATGCTATGTTGCCTCAATAAAAATGTTCTCTGTAGTCCCCTAGCCATTTGATTAATTCTTGCTTAACTTTCAAAAGGACCCAAGTAACATTTTGTTCATGAATTAATTTCAGTAGTGCAATCAAAAACTTTCATGTTTTTTCTGTTAGTTGCGCTATTCAAATTAATTCATGAAAAAATATTGCAAATCCCCAGAAAAAGATGCTGAAGTGTTATTTAACTTGTCACAGCGCGAATTGTTTGTAGTTTCAGTCCAGTCCTCAATGTTGAGTTTGACTGTTAGGTTGTTTATGTTTCTTAGCTTATTAATGGTTGTTGGTGAGAGGAAGCGTACTCCACTTAGGTGTATTAGGTTCTGGTAGGCTCACCGCTCTCACCGACTCTTTGAAATTCAATATGGGGGCGGTTCCAGCTTCTCCAGTGCTGGAAAGTTCGAGAAAAAGTAGAATCATGGAGGCTGACGCTGGCATGATATAGAACATGACGATTAAAATGCCTCCTGGGGAGCATTATAACTTTTTTAGTCAAACAATTTTTTAGTTTGTGTTAGAAATTCAACAATCTTAAGCATTAATTGCTTTTTCGAAAAATATATAAAAATCGAGGTATCATGCCTATTTTGTGTGCTTTTAAAATTCTAATCCCTTAATCCAAGATTTTTTTGAAAAACATCTTTAATTCTTGTTTTATAACAAAATACTTTCTTTTCCTATACTTACACCGTGTCAAATTTCAAGCAAGTCCACTTTTTCTCTCGTGACAGCTGGTCTTCTCCTCCCTATGGTGTGGCTGTGTACGGTATAGAGGGGAAGATGGAGTGGACCCGATTGCTTTTCGTTGTTGCTGGCTGGATGACCATAAATCTTATCAGGAAAATTAAAATGGACTCTCGCCTTGAGTCTCATCCGAAACCAAACAAATTGGGCCGTGGTCTGTAATGGAGTGGCGCTTAAGCCACGTGCTTTTTACGACGGATCGCTCCGTGCCGGCTACACTGCTACAACCTGCATTCGGACTCGGCCGGCGCTGGTACTGCTTGTTTTTGGGTCACCACTTCCTTCACATTGAAGATGATGTTAGTCCCAAACTTCATCCTGTTGGTTCTACAATAATTACAGCTGACCTGGCAATAACCCAGATAACAACCGTGTACGGTCAATCATGGTCATACTCATGCTCAATTCATGTGGAATTTTATCTGGAATTTTTGAATCATTTTCCGCGAAATATTTTTTTATGAAGAATATGGTTGGGAATTTGGATAAAAATTACTTAAAAAATTGGAAGTTTCTCGTGCAAATTCGGAAAAGGTGCTCATAATAAATCCAATGCGTATGGCACTATGACGTATAGATGAAGATCGCCTGTAATTGCGCGACAACGGAGCCCACATTTCTTTTTTCTTAGTAGAAATACTTACACCAGTAGAACGACGTCTGTGTTTTCTGTATCGGGATTTACTTTGCGAATACGAAAATCGAAAAGCGTTACGAAAATATACCCGTGCCCGACTAGAAGAGCACAACAAAAACTGAACACAGTGAACATTGTACATTTTGAACTTACCAACTATATGTACCAGGCTTTGCTCGGGATTGAAGAGTAAGTTATGCAATTAAAATGTCCAATGCTGAAGCTTATTGTCGCAAGGAAGCCGCAAACATAGGTAGATAGAATAATTGAAAGTGTTCCAACTGTGAACTACCATATTCAAATGGTAGCTGTACCGATTTAAGCTTTGTGTCCTGCTTAGAGTCAGGCAATTTGACCCGTTGCCGTTTAGCCTAATACTTCAAATATAGTAGAAAATGCAATTCCCGTGTAAATATTACTTAAACTCTTTAACCATTTTCATTTTCCTTTACATTTTTCAGCTTCCATTCCACCTTCCATTTTACTTCAGCAACCAACGTTCTTCTCTGCCATCTTCCTTCTTATATTCATAATTTCTTTTCTTCTTCTTCTCTTTCTTCTCCGTTCCATTTTCTTACATCTTTTTCCTTTGTTCCTTATTTCTTCTTCTTTCCATTTTCCCCTTAAGTTTTTTTTTTTCCAACATATACTTTTTTCCTTACTTTCTACCCTATTCTATTCCTTTTTTTTGCCTCCAACCTTCGTCATTGTAGCTATCCTCAAAGGACGTCATGTCATGTCATGTCCGAGCAACGTGACGGTTCATACAAAATTTCTAGAGGCTTAATACGAAAAGTGTACAAGGGGCCATCCAGAAACCACGTGGTTATATTTTTGAAGATTTTCAACCCCCCCTCCCCCCATGTGGCTTATCGTAGGCATTTGGCGGTGCAAGCGGTGCAAGCGAGTGAAATAAGCACCGTAGTAAGATAAGTACCCTGAATAAGTGTACCTACGCATAGTATAAATAGTGTAGCTGCGATCATTTTCTTCAAGTCGAGTCAAGTACGAGACACTGAAGACTGACACTTACTTTTTGTAGGGTCAATACGTATCTGTCAAGAATACAATTAAGTGAGTGGAATTCAATGGGATTGTATAAATAAATCTTATGACAGGGGTGAATTTCAAAGATTGATTCAGAAAATTAAACTAAACCCAGCATGGAAATTATAAATTTTCATGAAGTCAGGGAGTACGAGATATGTTATCATGTTGTAATGTGTATCAGGTATTAGGATATCTAGAACTCGTACCTTCAATGCATCAGGAGGATACAAAATGTGGACTCGCGAATGTCTTATAAAGAATTTAGAGAAAAATTTATAATGGTTTAGAGAAATTTTCCAAAATATCCCTATTTTTAATTTTTTAAAAATTGGGCTGTGTTTGCTTTCTCGTATACTAGTATGCGTAAAGGCCTATGTTCGCTCAAAAATGAACTTTTATAGGAGGCCCAGAGCCCATAGTGTTATATACCAATCAGCTCAGCTCGACGAATTGAGGTGATGTCTGTGTGTGTGTGCGTGTGTGTGTGTGTGTGTGTGTGTGTATATGCGCACCAAGAGCAAAAAGCAGCTCACTTTTTCGCACTACTCACCCAACAGGTTGCATTCGACGAAGTATACTGCCCCACATTGTTTCCAATTGAAATTGGCCGGATCAGATTATGGGCTTGAAGTTATAAGCCAAAAATACTTTTCTCATAAAGCGCGTAAAGTCAACTCGCTTTTAATGCACTTACCTGAACGGATTCCCTCACAACAGGCACATTCGACGCAGTATCTTTCCCCATTATTTTCTATTGAAAATTGGCCGGATCGGACTATAGGCTTGGAAGTTATGGCCAAAATACTTTCTCATAAAAGCGCCTAAAATTCTAGCTCACTTTTAATGCACTTACCTAAACAGTTACCTCCCAACAGGCTGCATTCGACGCAGTATCCTAACCCATTGTTTCCTATTGAAAATTGGCCGGATCGAACAATGGGTTTTGGTAGTTATATTAAATACTTTTCTCAGAAAAAAGCACGTAAAAAATCTAGCTCACTTTTAATGCACTTACCCTGAACCGATTTCCTCGCATTAGGTTACATTCGACGCAGAATCTTGTCTCATTATTTCCTATTGAAAATAGGCCCAACGGACAGTGGGCTCAAGTAATGCCAATACTATTTTTTACCGCGAAGAGCATCATCGCCGCTAGGTGGATTAATCTGGGTTTTAAAATAACAACAAGTTTATCACTGAATATCCCTAGATTCCTTAGGTATTTGGGACCTTCAATAGCTCTGGAGCTACTGGAAATTCTTAAGATATTAATATCAGCGAAGCATCTGAACTGACTCCTACAACGAAAGTTTATCAGAGATACAAAGTTTATATAATCTTAAGGGTAAAATAAAACCTCCTACTGTTATTTCTTTTGGGTAGCATTCCTGTAGAAATTTCAGTATTGTTTTTCAGAATCATCAATAGTGAAATAAATAATTATAAATTATTTTTAAATTGTTCATTGCTAATATTGGTTATTCACTTGAAAATTTTATATTTTTCGTTGAACATTTTGATCGGTCACTCTGATGGTTCGTATTCCTGAATAATAATCACTGAAACGCGTTCGGATGATACATCTTATTTCTGTTCCATCTGTTTAGAATGATTCAAACATTTAAACTTTATTTACACTCTTAGAATCGATATCTTCCCAAGGTTTCGGATATCCCGAGGTCTTTATGGTCAGTCAATTTGGCTCCCAAATTTTTTTTTCTGTAAAGCTAATATCTAGATGAACAATTTTACTGGCAGAAAATGGTGGCCTAGCTCTCTTTTGATTTTATAGACAATCTAAAACGCTGGGCATATATGACCCATCATTCCAGAAAGGGTTGAGATTTTTTACCTAGATTGTTTTAGGAATTGGAGAGTTTTTCTGGAACACCTTACATTTTCATATCGCGAAATCTCCTTAGTTCTAGGACCCTTTTATGAATTTAAAAGCATTTTTATTTTGAATTTCATGTTGATTTTTAAATGCAAGCTTCTCTATGTCATAACCTTTTCATGCGCACTATTAGAATTTTTGTGCAATCAGAACATTTAGGTGCGTAAATTTTCGAACAATTATGATAATTATTCAATCATAAAGCTGAGCTAGCAAGCCTTAATTTATTGCTTACTACATTTATTGCTTGGATTAATTTTAAATTCCTAGATCTACTTAATTTTCAGAATAATTCTGGGTTGCCAAGAAACCCTTCCGGAATATTGATAAGAAATTCTTTGGAGTCTCGGAAAATCTTTGCAAATTTCAACGACATTTTCGAAATTCTGTGGAAGAGCTCGAAAAATGTTCATTAGAAAATTTGAAGAACTAGAAGAATCCGTAGAGGATCCGAAACGCACATATTTACGTGAAAATTCAATAAACATCAAATCTCGAAAATTTCCAGTATAAATTAGAAAAAAAAAACAGCTTACTTTTTACAGAATCTCTAAGATTTTTTTTCAAAACCATGACAACTTTAATGAATCTTCAAGGAAATCCTTCTGAATTTCCAATGGAATTTTTTCGTTTTCAAAAAGAATTTCTTGAAAATTCGCTGCTTACTTCTTCTTCTTCTATGGCTCCATGGTAACTGGAACAAAAAAATAATGCATCAATTTTACAGCAGCATTTGTAAATCAGGGCGAGCCAGCCTCGGGCTGAAAATCTTTTCGTCTGAAAAAAAAAATCCGTAGAAGGATCCGAAATGCATATTTACGATGAAAATTACAATAAACATCAAATTCCGGAGAATTTCCAGTATAAAATAGAAAAAAATTCAGCTTACTTTTTTTACAGAATCTCTGAATTTTTTTTTTTAAATCCTGGGCAACTTTAATGAATCTTCAAAGGAAATTTCAATGGATTTTTTTCGTTGTCAAAAAGAAATTCTTAGAAATTTTCAGCAGTTTTTTTTAATTTCCAAAAAGAAATTATTCGGAATATGCCAAAATATTTCCGATGGAAATTCCTAAGATTTTCAATGAAAATCGAAAAAGTTCACCTGAATCCGCAATAATTTCGAGAAATTCCGATGTTTCTAGTAGAAATAACGAAAAAAATGGTACTTTTTAACGTAGTACTTGTAAAGGTTGTGCACAGAAAGCATTTCCAGAAGAATTCCTTAAAAATTAAATCAAAATTTAAAAAGATTTTTTCTGATGTGAAAATTCATAAACGCTAAATCGTTTCTTGTGCATCTTTGCATGGTAAAGATTTAAAGCAATGTTTAGCTGAACCTACAAAGAAATCAAAATGACATCGAAGAATGAATTCGATGAAATTTTGAAATGATTTCTAGTTCTGATTCAAAAAACATGAACCTTGAGAATTCTAAAGATTTATTCTTTGAAAATCAAAAAAAAAATGAAGATAATCCATAGACTCTTTCGTGGAAATTCTAAATAATGCCTCAAATAAAAAAATACTCGGAAAATTTAAAAAAATGTGATAGAACTCATGAAGAGCGTAAAAAAAGTATTCCAAAAATTTTTTCTCATTTCAAATTCCAAAATTAGAAAAAAAAAAATCCAGCAAATGGTTCAATCAAAAGGTAATTCCCTTTTTCCGGGGATTGACCACCCGACGGACGTTAATTTACAATGCTATATGAAAACTCATATGTGGATATGTACGTTATGTGGAAGATATTGGGGTTAGGAAAACCATATTGGAGGTAACCACCTTCCTTCGATGGGACTCGAACCCATGACCCAGCAGTACGCTGGAGCTGGTGCTTTAACCAACTAAGCTACGAAGCAGCAGGAAATATCAAAGTGTTTTCATGTGGCATCATGGCTTCATGTTTCAACTTTGGAAGTTGGTCTGCTTTTTCAACTTAGTATATTCTATAAGCATTTTCCTCAGTTATAAATTGAAAGCTTTTATATGCCAGCCATTGCACGATTTATCCTGTGTGGCAAGTACGATGGATACACTATACCTAGGGTGTCGAGTGTTTCCCCGCGAAACATCCTAGACAGGAACGAAATCGAACTCGTCATCTCCGGATTAGCAATCCTACGCAGCACTCCTTAGGCTAACTGGAGACTGAAGATTTTGAAATTGCATTCCTTAAAAAATGTTCGAAAAACTTCTTTTAGCATTGAAGAAGAATTTCTGGTGAAGATTCAGAACTTGTCGGGCAAATTCATTAGAATATTTTCCTCAAAAATTATATGTATATGTTACCACAGGTTTTAATTTTCAGACAGAATTCACATGAATTTTTCGGAGTTTAAGGAAAATTTTTCGGAATTAACACTGGAGTGTTTGTTTTTTTTTCATTATCAATTTTGTAGTAAAATTTCCAAACCATTTTCAGAAATTGTTCAAAAAAATTCTGAATACCCAGCACTTTATCAGGATTGTATGATTATTATTTCAGACTAGGCCAGAAGTGGCCTGTGCGGTATGTAAGAGTCTTCTCCATTCGGCTCGGTCATGGCACTTGCGTCGCCAGCCACGCAGTCTACGGAGGGTCCACGGTCATCTTCCACCTGATCCCGATCCACCTTGCCGCTGCGCACCTCGCCTTCTTGTGCCCGTCGGATCGTTGTCGAGAACCATTTTCACCGGATTACTTCCGACATTCTGGCTACGTGTCCGGCCCATCGCGGTGTGAACGATGGATGGTTCTCAACAGCTGATGCTACTTCGTGGTTCATTCGCCTCCATGTCCGTCCGCATCTACCCCCACCATAGATGGTACGCAGCATCTTCCTTTCGAAATCCGGTGCGCTGTCCTCCAGAGCATCGTCCAGGTATCGTGTCCGTAGAGAACTACCGGTCTAATGGGTTTTGTAGATTTTCATTTGGTACGGCGGCGAACTCATTCGATCGACGCGTTTTGCGGAGTCCAAAGTACTGCCGTCAGCCACGATGCTCTCCCGAATTTCTCTGCTGGTATCGCTATCGGCGTCACCAGTGAGCCCAAGTAACAAATTCTTCAACCACCTCGATTTCGTCACCACCGATGCCAACTCACGGTGGGTAGCTCCGATATCTTCTCGCCCGAACCTCTTCCTATCATTACTTCGTCTTCGACGTTTAATGCTAGTCCATCTGTGTTCGCTTTCAGTCTGATGTGGCTTCCTCCATCTTCTCAAAGTTACGTGCCATAATATCTATGTCGTCGGCGAAGCCAAATACTGGACGATGAAAATACCACTCGTGAATCCCTGCCAACCCGCTACCCAATTGCTACCTCTGCGCGTTTCGAAGGGCTCGAGAATGCCCTGAAACTCAGAACTACGCACACCCGATCCATCGCCTTGATACCGTTCGAGTTATTCGAAATCGTTTTCGTGCATTAGCTCCAAGCTGGTCCCGTCGATTGTTCATATGCGGCTTTGAAGTCGATAATAATGATGATGTGGGCACGTTGTATTCCGGATTTTCTGCTACTCTGCATCAGGCGAACACTGGTCGTGGTGAGCGTTCCCCATAATCCGCCTGTACTGCCCACGAACTCCTGCAATTGGTGTAGTCGCGGCTAAATTTGGGAGTATGATATTTCGCCCTGTTATTGTAGATGGGACACACGACATCCTTCCTCCACTCCAGCAGAAACTCTCCTCCCCTTGAATACCAGTGCAGCGCTCTCGCAGTGCTCACCACCGTGTTTAAATAGCTCTCCTGGTAGTTGGTCAACCCCAGGGCTTTGTTGTTCTTCAGCCCCATCTCCTCCTGGATTTCCGGGAGATCGGGGCCGAATATATCCTGCGCGCGTCCCCTAGGTCTATCACCATACCGCCATCTTCGTCTGCCCCACGCCATTCAGGTGTCTTCGAGTGCTGCGCCACCTTTGGATCACCATCGCTCGTTCATAGAAGGTTCCCGTTTATGTCCTTACACATATCAGTCTGTGCACGTGGCCTTACGTGAACGGTTCAACTTCTCCGCTAGAACTTTCGTAATGTTATTGGTACCGGTACAGTTGCTCCGTCTCTTCACGGTCTCGATCTTCCTGCTGACGGCTTTTTCCGCCGGAAAATCGGTTTGTCTGTTCCGCGCCTGTTTATATCGTGCCTCATTCGCCCTCGTGCGGTGTTGCAGCAATCTCGCATGCTGCATTCTTCTCTTCTACTAACCTGCTCCATTCTGCCGTCATACCAGTCGTTTCTCGATCCGGGGCACCGTGCCAGGTGCAGCGGTTTGCGGTGCCACCAATGGCGGATCGAATATCTCTCAGCCATCTTCAGAGACGCTGCGCCTAGCTGCTCTTCCGTTGGGAGTGCCGCCAGCTGCTGCGCGTATTCTTAGGCTAGCCTACCGTCTTAGCAGCCGCAATATTAAGCCGCGGCGTCGACTGAACGCGTGTTGTACCGTGGGAAGTTTTGAGCGCAGGCAAACTGCAACGAGGTGATGGTCGGATTCAATATTCGCACTGCGGTAAGTGCGGACGTTCGTGATATCGGAGAAGAATTTACCGTCGATTAGAACGTGGTCGATTTGGTTTCCGTTTCTTGGTTAGGTGATCTCCGCTTGGCCCTTCATGGATATTTTTGCAGGGAAGAGGTCTTCGGACTACCATTCGCGGAGGCTGCAGTTTATGCATCGTTGGCCGTTGTCATTCGATACGGTGTGCAGACTATCGGTCGATGACCGGTCTATTTCCTCCTTCCTGCCTGCGCGCGTTCATGTCACCGATGACGATTTTGACGTCCTGATGGGCATCCATCGTATGTCTGCTCAGCTGTGCGTAGAACGCTTCTTTCTCGTCGTCGGGTCTCCCTTCGTGTGGGCGGTGCACGTTGATGATGCTATAGTTGAAGAAACGGCCTTTAATCCTCAGCTTGCACATCCTTGCGTTGATTGGCTGCCACCCAATCACGCGTTGGCGCATCTTTCCCAGCACTGTGAAGCCGGTTTTCACAACTCGTTGGTGGTGCCACAGCTTTGATGAAGGTAGCCGCCGATGCCCGCTTTTCCACACTTTCTGTCCTGTCAGCAAATCTCCTGCAGCGCCGACGTCGATGTTGCGGGATGTAATTCATCGTAGATACATCACATCGCAACCTGCGAAACCTAGCGACTTGCAGTTCCATGTTCCAAGCTTTAATCGTGATCCTTTGTTCGTCGCCTGGGTCTTTGCCGATTATATCGAGTCGCATTATCTCTTATATTGTTCGTAATTATTGGTTTTCAGGCGGCTTATTGGGCCTACGCAAACTCATGTCTCGCCGGAGGGCGTCGTGTCAGAGACTATTTAGCGTCCACCTAACACCCAGGACTTGGGCTTGTGCACTTTGAGCGGCACACGGTCGCTGGCGGAGCCTACTTGCGGATACATACAGCTTTTTATAGAGGTTTAACAGGGCCCACTGTCAAACCCACCACATCAGGCAGGCGCCACAACTCGCAGATGGCCTGGGGAGGGGATCGTCAAGCCCTTGGACAAAGTCCCTGCTGCTAAAATTGTATGAGTAATGTCAAAGTTTTTTACAGGAAATTCTTTACTTGGTTTTCCTGGATATCCACAAAGGAAATTCTTTTGAATTTTTCTTCTTAAGATTTTTCTTGGATTATTGTAAAAACATGAATAATTTTCTGCAGTCTGCTGCAGTCCGCTGAATGAAAAGTGTCAGCAGGCGTGATGCAAAAACCATCTGCGGCGGATTTTTTAAAATATTTTCCATTTTTCTATCAATTTTTTTATGTGGAAATTGAAGCAACACGCAGCCTGTTTTTTCGTTTATTTATTAGTAACTATGGATACTTAGGCTAATGGTCAAATAATGCAGATAGACATCGCAGCGTTGACCGATGCTGCGTTATCGATTTTTACTCGTGCACACCGTCTTTTAACGCTGGGTTGAAAAGGCTCTGAGTCATCGGCCGACTAGAACGCTTGCGATTAATGAATGAATCATTAAATTTTAATGATTTGTATTTTTACCTATTGTATATTCGAAAAGTTTTCTGTGAAAAAAACAACCGTGGTTCGAGACAACACCCCTTCCCCCATGTGGCTTATTGGATCATTTTTCAATCCCCCCATATAGACCACGTGGTTTCAGACAGCCTCAAGTCGAGATCAAGTTTCGAGACACCTGATAGACAGCTACTGTTGAAGTCGAAATAGTATCTGTCAAAAAGGTACAATAATGTAGTGAGACTAAATGAAATAGTACAAACTCGAACTTATGATGAGATAATTTATTAAGTTTCTTTTGTATTTAAATATAAAGCGTAAATTTTGCAGAGATACAAATCAGTGAAAATATCTTTCTTTTTGTGGATCTATGCCCCACTATTGACATTTTACATAGACTGATTCCAGTTTATTATAAGCAAATAACAAATTGCCGGCAAATTGAATTGCGTATTGTGTTCCATGAAAATTCTGTAAATTACAACCATTTAATAAACGTAATGTAATGTTTTCGAATATTTTGCATCATATTTTAGTTAGAAAATTTTGTTTGCCCAAATGCAATATCGTCGAAAATCATACTGCTTATCCTTGCTCTTCGATTTCTAACAGATTATATATGCAGATCTCAAAGTTATGTGAAAACTTGTGTGAAAAGCTATTGTGAACATAATTAAGCCAAATCCTCGGAGGACTCTATTCTGCGAGAAAATCAAACTGTATTGCTTCTTTTCACACTACTGTCTGACCTACAGTAGATCCTGCATCGTTAACTTAAGGCTTGTCTAATCAAATTTCCGATAGAGCAAATACAAACGTAATATTCTTACGCGAGTAAATATTTCAAAGAAAAATTATCACACAGAACACTTGACCCACAAATCAACTTCATCTTTGTAATGCAATGAGAAATGACCTCCAAGCACCGGGTTTGTACATAGAAAAGTCTCTAACCTCAAAAAGCGTTTTCTGTTGCCAAGAGGAAAGTCGTGATGCGGCACAAGAAAGGTGGCAGCGGAGCCTACCGCCACATTTTTCCCACCCGCGTGCTGCTTATTGCCCACCACACCGTCAATTTGTGTTGAGGAAATGCGAAATCGAAAAAAAGGTGCGTAATGACGAAAGAGCGCAGAAGTAGATCTGCAGCAAACAACAGGAGAATAGATTAGACCGTTTATGTAAGGTCGCGGGCGACGACGGCTTTCCGGCGCAATCGGTCGGGGTCCGTGTGGAACAGTTTCTTTGCAGTTTTCCTCGCGCCTCGCCTCGGGCAAGACACCACCTCCTTTGCTTTGGGGCGATTGGGTTTGGGTGTTTTGACGCAGCGCGAGAGAAAAAAAAAAAAAAATGCCAAGTTGCGATGTGACGAGTCGTTTCTTTCGAATTTGGATTTGCATATCCATGTATTTCGTTGGGCATACATGAACGCACGCTATGAATCAATTGACGCAGTTTGGTGCTGGTGTTTTCGATCTTAATTCATGACGAGAATGATTTGAGGCAAGAATCTGTTCTTGAGAAACATTACTCAAATGCAAGTCAGTTAACTCAGCAGCCTTTCGAACGTTATCATTGTTAAGTATATTGACGGGGTAAACACTTTTCTCACCTCTGGGACGTTGATTATCTTTGAAGAGATAATAGAAAAAAAGCTGACCGACATCAGAATTTGGCCCTCATGAAGCATGAGTGCGTTGATGGGTCGACTTTTGGATGAAGCTACCTTTTTTCGGGACGTTTCGTCGATAGTTTTTGCAGTTTGGAACATGGTGACTGAGGCCGAGACATGATTTCCTTCTGGCAGTTATGTAAAAATCGCGTCGAGTACATAAATCCATTCCGTTGGATCGTGGTTTCTGTATATGGACTGGGTATGGCCGAAAAAAGAAATTGTCAATGTTTACATAACCTATGTTTTTGTACTTCCACTGACGCGTCGTCGTTGCCAGGTCGTAATCCTCTGAATGGGTCACAATGGGCTTTTGGCGATCTGATTATCCAAGCACGTAATGACAGATGCGGTCTTTTTTTTCGGAAGCGTTTCGTTCTCCCCAGCCTGATCTGTCGCGATGATGCTCGAGAACTGAAACCCTGATAGGCAACATGCAGGATAACTGTCGTTTGAGATAACAATCTTAGTAAATATGACGAAAACATTTAGAGGTTTAAGGTTACTGTTATTTTAGCACTGATTTCTGTAACTGAAGTGTCCTAGTTAAAAGCTACAGGTATGGTCAATACTAGTTAGGATGGCCAAATTTTGGGTAAAATTAGATGTGTTGTAACTATATCCTATATAACTAACATAAAATTTTGACAATTCAGGCATACCTGAACTAGAAAATAATGCAGTTTGACGTTATGTCCATGAAACCGATTCACTATGGGGAATTCTCATACAAATAAGGGCCAAAGATATTTTTTCAATGAAAACTGTTTCTATGCAACTTATCTTATGTGAAGAAATATTTGAGAACCGTTTTTAACCCTTTAAGGGCCATCGTTAACCCTCCAAAAAATGTCACACGTGAAAAAAACATTTTTTAAATTTTTTTTTTTTTTGTTTTTGCCTAGAAACCAAATATCGGAAAGCTAAAAGGTTTTAAAGCTGCCTGAAATGGTATATAAAACTGTTATGTGATTGGAAAAAATTGACTTCATAACATACAATACAAAAAAAGTAATGATTTTTTATTTTTTATCAGCTTTTCACTTCGCCAGCCCATATCTTTGACTGAATAAACACAGCCTTACTATATTTTCCGATTTTCTTAACTTAAATGTATATACTTTCTTATGATATATAAATTGAACAAATGGAATAGTAATTTTCGATTAATGACCAGACCACCATTTTCCCTTAGATGCGACTATTGAAATTTGAGGCATCGAGATAGGAACATCTTATATTTTCAATGCCGTTAACCAGAAACAGTAAAAATTTTTTCCTTATTAAGGAAGTAAGGAAAGAAAGATGTTCGAATTGAACGGCAGAACTTCGAGAAGTGAAAATGTGATTTTAAATGAGTACGTTGAGAAGTGAGTACTGAGAGCAAGGAGTGAATGTGAGTGTAGGTAACATGTGAGTAGTGAAAGAGTGAGAATGAGAGGAGTGAGCAGAAAGTGGTGAGTAGGTTGTGATAGTTGCAAGTGGAGAAGAATGTAAGTAGAGAAAAACCAAGCAGTGTGAGAAGGAGAGATAATTATGAGAGGTGAAAAGCGGATGTTAAGTAGTGAAGTGGTAGGAGAGATTGCCGGAGGAAAGGAAGAGAAGAAGGAAGAGGAAAAAATAAAGAAGGAAAAAAAGAATATCGTAGTTCTCACCTAGATTCTTTGGTCCTCCACTTCTCTATGCCATATATTCCCTTCTCTATTACTTCTTCCTAAATTATCCTTTTCTTCTCACCACTCTTCTTATTTCTCATCTATCGCAATTCTTCCTGCTCCTTTTCTCACTAGTCACTTCTCATTGCCTTCATATTAGTTTCTCACCTCTCCTTCCGACATTGTCTCATTTTCCTCATCTCATTTTTCCTTCTTACTTCTCCTTATAACTTCTTATATCTCACATCTGACTTCTCATTTCTCCTCTGTCACTTTTCTCTTCTCACTTTTCCTTCTTCTTTCACTTCTCACTATTCCTGATCTTCTTACTTGTAACTTCTCACTTCTCACCTCTCTTTTCCTCCCACTCCCTCTCACTTTTACTTCTCATTTCTCACTTGAATTTCTTACTTTTACTTTTTACTTTTCACCCACTATTAATTTCTCACTTCTCACTTCCACATCTAAATTCTCACAACACACATCTCACTTCTGATTTCCCTTTTATATCACTTCATTTTTCACTTTTACTTCTCACATGCAACCTCTTATCTCACTTCTGACGTCTCATTTCTCCTTATCTTATTTCACTTCTAACTTCTAATTTTTACTTCTCCTTCTCCTCCTACTTTCACTTCTCATAACTCTCTTCACTTCTCAATTTCTCCTTCTCATTTTGTATTTTTTCACTTCTACTACTTATTTCTACTTCTCTAAACTACTCTTCCATTTCTCACTTCTCACTTTCCATCTTCTCACTTCTTTTCCTCTCTCTTCTCATATCTTACGTCTCATCACTTCATTCTTCACTTCTAACTTCTATTTCTCATATCTTATTCTCCTTCTCGCTTATCACTTTCACTTCTATCTTCTAACTATGTCGTGCATGTACTGTTTCTGACAACATCGAGTTAGGGTGAAAATGCTTGAAAATTACTTGATCAGGGGAATTTCTTCACCTCCGCTTAACTCTTAGCGTTTACACCATACATTTAAACCTGGTTTAGGCACTAGCGAGGTGAAGAAATCGGCCCTAGAAATTGGAGTTAGAGAGTATCGACTTAGGAAGGAAAGAGGATGTTAGATTCAAGGGACTTGGTTCTAATCGATACTTATCGGGTCAGACCACAACTTTATTTGAATCCGCTTTTTTGATAGATCGAATTCACTATGATTTTATTCCAGAAGGCTTCTAATGTAGAAGAATGAAAACCAATTTAATAAACGGATCCTGGAGTTGCTGAGATGCCCCAGGAACCTGTGAATGGGACATTTAGTTTTACACCAAAATCAGTCATTCGTTGGTTAGTTTTCATGATTTCAATCAAGGAAGCGAAGTATGAATATAAAATGGTCAATTGACAGTTCTGATTGCTTCCAGGACCTGCAGATTGCCATTGGGGAACCTGTGGAGGGGACATTTTAGTTTCCGCATCAAAACCAGTCATTCGACGGCTCTTTTTTCGTGGTTTAAGATCAGGAAGCGATGAATACAAAATGGTCAATTGACGGCTCTGACCGCTTCGGACCCACAGATTGGCCCCGGGAACCTTTGAAGGGGCATTTGGTTTTGAACCAAAACCAGTCATTCGACAGCCAGGATCATTTAAAAACATTCGAATCTTTTTCAATTTCTGCCTACTTCATATTTCGATTCCTGATCCAAAGCCATGAAAAAGGCTTTGGTGCTAAAACTATGTCCTTCCACAGGTTCTCAGGTGTAATCCCATGTCCTGGAAGCGGTCAGAGCCGTCAATGGACCATTTTATATTCATACTTCGCTTCCTGATCGAGAAAACCATGAAAAGAGCCGTCGAATGACTGGTTTTGGTACTAAAACTAAAATGTCCCCTTCCGCAGGTTCCCTGGGCCAATCCGTAGGTCCAGAAAGCGGTCAGAGCCCTCAATGGTCCATTTTATTTCGCTTCCATTCATTTTTCGCTTCCTAATCGAAACCACGAGAAAACAGCCGTCGAATGACTGGTTATGATGCTTGAACTAAAATGTCCCCTTCCACATATTCTCCAGGGACAATCCGTGGGTCCTGGAAGCAGTCAGAGCCGTCAATGGTCCTTCATACTTCACTTCCTGATCGAAATCCATGAAAGAAGAGTCTTCGAATGACTGGTTTGTTACTAAAATAAAGCCCCTTCCCCAGGTTCCCTTTGATAAGTATCGATCGGAACCGATTATAAAGAAATGCCAGATCTCACTTGATTCTGGTACGATTCCAAACCTTAATATATGGTTCCAATCGGCAAGAGCCCTACTTCATTTGTAGTTACTAATATTACTCAATTTTTAACCACAACTTCTCCTAATATTCACCTCAAATTTACGGTTTTCAACCTACTTCCGATAAACCCGGAATATCTCCGGAATCCGGTGGCCATGAACATAACGTCAAACTGCATCAATTTTCTAGTTCAGGCATGCCTGAATTGTCTAAATCGGATGATAACTAAGATAGTTACGTTACAACACATCTAATTTTACCCAAAATTTGCCTATCCTACTTATTTTGTCCATCCCCTGTATAACCGCAAATCAGAACCGCGAATAATTTATTTAGCGGTGATGGCTCCATTATTATATATACAATCTGTACCAATTATATTCTATTCAAAATTAAATGCGGTTTTGCATGCACTTAAGTTCGGTTGTAAATTTTAACTTCAGAAGAAATTTATCGATTTATTTTTGCCTTTTCGTATTAAGTTACGTAAAGGCTATATGATCACGTAAGCTATAGAATTATCACTCAGGGAGTGCGGATTTGACTGTAGGCAAAAGGCCGAACAGCCGGACCCAATACCCCGCCCCCTCATAACAAGAAGGTTACTTAGGTTGCCCTCTCTTCTCATGCCCTGTTCCCCGGGACTTACTGGATTCAAACTTCGGAGGGGCTGTGCTCATGCACTTCACGTGTTCAGCCTCTGGCAAAGCACAATGATTCGCTACATTTTCTCATCGAACATTTTTATTCGGTTTGGGCGTCTCTTGATCTTTGACGCTCTCTGCATGCCATTCAGCACCACCTGATCTTAGAGCCATTTAGCTCTCGACGTGTCGCAGCCTACTCAGATGATCCCCAGCGGCGAATCTATTCTCCGAGGAAGTCCTCCGGCGGCGAGGCTTCGAAAACCGACGACCGTTTTGCGTGTCCAACACTAATGTCTCACCTAGATAGTCGAGCACTTTCTCACTTCAACGGGAAACCGTTGGATGCCAGAGTAGGTCCAGAGATTCCGGGTGAGCATGCGTCCGGTTCCCAGGTGCTTCGACTACCAAAGGCCGATTATTTAACGCGTCACGAACCACCCGGCATAGTCCCCGGCGGTGGACCTAGCATACTCCGACTAGAAGCTTCCCGGTATCGGAAACTCCCCCGAATGGAACTTTCCTTAACATTGAGCCGTTCGGCTTCCAGCATAATTTTCTTCACTATTTCCTGTACTTTTCGTTGAGCCATGGCTCCAGCTAAATCGCGGGCTACTCAGATGATCCCGGCGGCAGATCTATCCTACTCCGACAGAATGTTCCCCGACATTGGAATTTCCTTCGAAACCGACGACTCGCTTCCTTGTAAGACTTGTTGAATATCTTTTAACACTTTTAACATTTCTGGTGTTTTCCAGATCAGTCTGGATGCCTTTCTTACTTCAGCGAGTGACCGGTCCGAGTGCCGAAGTCGATTCAGAGATTTCGGGTGGAGCATAGCGTCCGGTTCAATGGTGCGCCGACGAACCGAAACCAGTGCTACAACGCGTCACGTTCTACTCAGCCTAGTCCCCGACGATGGATCTAGCCTAATCCGACTAGAGGCTCCCCGGCGGCGGAAACTCTTCGGAACCAATCTTCTGTATTCTTGGACCATTAAGCTCCCAGCTCGATCGCGGTTTACTCAGATATTCCCCGACGGCGCACGGTGTAAAAAAATGGATTATTATCGAAGTTTCATGTACCTCTGATTTTTTCACAGAAAGTTAGGCAAGGTCATTAGAAATGAGGTACGGGTGTTTTAAAATATTTCATCGGCGTTTTTTTTGAAAAAGTGATTTTTATTGTTTTCTTCTCTAATATTCCCTTCAAAAGTCAATTGATAACCCAACAACGGATCAATCATTGTAATTAATTCTCAAAATGAAAATGTACACATTTGTAGACTTTTTTGATCTTGAAATAGATCTAAATATTTGAAAAATATAAATTTCTGTAATTCAAGCCTTCCCAAACTACCATAGTTTATTATTTTTTTTGGAGTTATTTTCAATTTTTTTTTAGCAATTATCATCTTTTTCCAGCCCAAATATGGTTCTCTATTGAATGTTATATTCACATTTCTTTCTTCCGACATTTGCAATATGAAAGCAGCCCATTGTCAGTCTGCCATATTTTAAAGGGTTCGTATTTTCCTCTAGATACAGTGTCTCATCATTTGTGAAATTTATACCATATACAATAATCTTACCGAATATTGTTCGCAGCATATTTTGCAAAACCAAAAACCTTACTGACCTGCTTCTTGTAATTACCACCTTCATGTCCGAAATAGGCTATTGGATGGAGTTATACTGCAAATTCCATTTCTGTTGCATTTGGAAGCTATATTGTTTCTAAGCACAACTGTCTCACATTTGATTGATTGCATATTTGTGTGGGTCATTCATATTTTTATATGAGCAGTAATCAGGTAAGCTGTAAAAAACCGTGTTTGCACCCAAGTAATAATTATGGTTTTATAATGTTTTTAAAGATAGTGAATGGATATGTCCTTTCTCACCATCTAAATCTTCAGTGAGACAAGTCTCCACCACTACTCTGCGATTGTTTCCTAAGGAGCTTAATTTCACCAGCAAAACCTAGGAGCATATGCATAAGCTCTAGCAAGTGAAGAACATAATTACGCAGAGACAGAATAAGCTTAGTGTTCGTTTTGCTAGAAGTAAACTGGATATGTAGAACATGTATAAACAAAATTTACCTTTGAAATGCTGACAAATACTAATTCAATGCTGTAAACACTGGCAAAGACTATGATTTCTGCTTTAAATAGGTTACCTCTAAGTTAGGTCTCGTATAATACAGGTGAAGAAAAGAACTCGATGAAACGAAAATCGCTTTTATAATTCCTCAATTCCTGATGACAATTACAGACATGAAACGTTCTAAGCACTAGGATACTCAGATTTTCTAGCGGAAGATGCCGTACAATACTCGGTGAGAGGCCAAAGACATGTGGCTCATACGCATGAATTAAAAGCAAAATCCATCATCAAAAGAGAAAACATTCTGAATCTCATAACATACGGCGCACTTCAGTGGGCAGGTCATCTAGTAAAAATGTCGGAAGATAGAAATACAAAACAATATTCATCAGAGAACCAATATAGATACCAGAGATGATTATTGTTTCAGCAAAGATTTCAAGACATAAAAATAACACTAAAAATACTGTAGGAACCTTGAACTTTAAAAATGTTTTCAAATTTTATTTCCATTAAGATAGATTATCTATATATGATACGAGAGAGGCAAAAGGCTACAAATGTGTTTATAATCAATTTGGGAGGGAGTAATTGTGATTGATCCTTTGGTGGGTTATCAATTGACTTTTTGTACGGTGTAGAGAAAGAAACAACAAAAATCATTTTTTAAAATCGCGGTGAAATATTTAAAACACCCCGTACCTCATTTCGATGGCCTTGCTTAACTTTCTGTGAAAAAATCAGAGGTACATGAAACTTCGATTACTCATTTTTACACCGTGCGGCGGATCTATCCTACCCAACAGAGGCTCCCGACGACGGATGCTTTCCCGTAACCGACCGTGCTGTTATGATCGTTCCAGACCAGATACCCTCTGTTCTTCATGCCATTTCGCTGCAGCGATTTCATGATCTGCGTTACCCTCTTCCCTATTTCGTTCCAGTATTCTTCTTGCACTTTCTTGACGTGTTCTGGGTTTATATAACTAGCGTTGCCTGAGAGCACACTTCTCTGTCCTGAATCGAGGACAGTCGAAAAGTATGCTCGTCTCCTGCAGTTGGACAGGTCGGGCAAAGAGGGACTCTGCATCGATGCTGTGCAGATACTTCCTAAACATCCATGGCCCGACAGGTGTGTCAAGAAGTTGACTTCCCGTGTTTTTCTCCACCACAGGACAGGTTCGGAAGAGCCATATATGACCTTCCTTTCTTGTCTGACCAAAGCCAGCTGCCACTTCCTCTTGATGCGAGCTCAACCATTCCTCGCGTCTGCACTCACAGTCCTCCTAAAATGTTTGGGGGTCATTCCTACTATGGCACAAACCGCATTCATCAATACATTTTGCCTTGCCACTCTGCATCAGCCTATATTGCTTTGAGCCGAGTCGATTCCTCCTCGGATTACACCAGCCGCCAACAGGAGCTCGTATCTGGAACCTTCTGGCCAGAGTCTTCTCTTATGCTAATCATGAACTGTTTGACATGATTTGGTCAACGCTGTGATCGCTTTGATTTGCCTTCTCGCAAGCATAATCGACGTGGTCTATTGAAATTCAGGTCATCGATCATTACCCCAGGTGCTTTACCTCTCGCTTTGAGGCAAGGTGACTTCCGGCCGTAATCGTACTACTACTGCCTTTCGTTGCTGATCATCATCACTTCAGTTTTGTGATGGGCCAATGCCAGCTTTTTCCGCATCCAGTTTTGATTATTTCTATCGCCTGCCCTGCTCGTACTTCCACCTCTTCTATTGTTTCTCCGAATACTATGAGAGCCACGTCATCCGCAAACCCAACGATCTTCACACCTCTTGGTAGTGTTAGCTGCAACAGCCCATCGTACATCTCGTTCCACAACGTCGGCCCCAGAACGGAGCCTTGGGGAACAACCGCTGTTATGCCTACCTGACTAGGAACGCAATTAAGATTATAACATGATTGTAACAACATCAGTTATTTATATCAACCGTTGATATAATCGAGTTAGATAGATTATTATAACATTTTTAATAAAATTATAACAGAATTAGTTATGTTTCATTGTTTTGTTAGAAAATTTGATTATTTAACAACATCCTGAACCAAGTTTATATCAACCTATTATAGAAAAACTTTTGAATTCAGTAACACAATATGATATAAATTTGTTATTCTCTCCTTATTGGGTATTCTCTTCAGGCCTTCTTGTGTTTCGTAGACCAACGTCCAATTCTCGAAGTAACTCAGGTACCCTGGAACCCCCATCATGTGTAGGGAGCTGGTTATTGCTTCCCAGCTGGCACTGCACTATGGCCCAGGATACAGATTTACGCGGAAAGATGAATTTTACAGAAACTATATTTTTAGAAAAACTAATGTTCTACAAATTGTTCGAAATAGTAAGGCCATCATTATGGTTTTACCAAAAAATAGGGTAGCCACCATATAAAAAAATAGAAAATATATTTTTATTTCTTGGAATATTGACATTTATGTTCTACAAAGTTGTAGCTGTATTCCAATCAATTTTGCTAAAAACTTTTCTGTAGCTCTTAAGTTGGCTGATTTAGAGCAATTTTACCTAATTGTTAGGGTGTACCTCAAAAACAGTATTTTGATCTAATTTTTCTGTTTTATTTCTCGAAAAGTCGTATTCAGGTGGCTTTTAGAGCTCGAAAAATGCAACTTTTGATGGTAAATATTCAATATCTTTTCCGATCAAAGTTATAATCATTTTCTGTCAAATACATTTTTTCTAGTTGATATCTCCAGTTAGGGCAGACCAGATCATTATCATCGTATTGCAAGATTTACGAGAAAAGCTGCATTTTCGGTCTGAAGCATACTTTTAAGAAACAAAATTTGTTCTACAAAGTTTTTCTGGATACTTGGGCCCTTATTATGAGTTACCGAAAATAGGTGCGCCATTTTACAAAAATGTAAAATCTTCATTTTTTTATTTTGCAGAATATTGACGTAAAATGTTCTACAAAGTTGTAGCGCAGCTTTTTCCAATAAACTTTGCTATATAAACTTTTATGTAGCTCTTATCACTTGTTTAGAGTAATTTTACTTACCAGGATTAGGGTGTCCTCAAAAACATGATTTATAGATCTGCTCATTTCTTTTTTATTTTCACGGATGTCACCTTCTAAAGACTTTTGGGGCTTTTCAAAACGCTGTTTTGCTATAAGAATATTGTCTGTATCTTCTTCCGTTGTCGAGTTATATCTATTTATTTGAAAAAACATGATTTTAGTAAAATTGATGAAACTTGAGATAAAAAATAACATATCAATTTTTGACATAATGAAGAAAATTAATTTCTCTTTAGATGCCTGTAAACATATTTTTTGGTCTGCCTAACTGGAGATATCAACATAGAAAAAATGTAATTTTGACAGAAAAATGATTACAACTTTTGATCGAAAAAGATATTGTGCATTTACCCATCAAAGTTGCTTTTGAGCTCTAAAATCACTAAAGACGACTTTTCGAAATCTGAAACAAAAAATTAGATCAAAATACTGTTTTTTGAGGTACACCTAATCCAATTAGGTAAAATTGCTCTAAATCAAACTTAAGAGCTACAGAAAAGTTTTTAGCAAATTGATTGGAATTGATTCGCTACAACTTTGTAGAACATAACATGTCAATATTCTGAGAAATAAAAAATATTTCTATTTTTTTTGATGAACCTTGGTAATATAATGATTAATTTCATTTTCAAAAGTATCAAAAATTCAATCGATACAGCATCAATTCTTATGCTAAAATAAGTCTCTGTCAAATTTCATAATTCGATAAAATTTCGGTGCTCAAGTCGATTTAGTGTTTTGGCATTTTCAATTTTGGAAAAATCTAACAAGAGATATAAACGTCGAAAACTATCCAACAACCTCTATACGGAAGATTTTGGTGTGCTCTACAAGTCTTGTAGAACATTGCGATTCGTTCCGTTCGTTTTGTCCATTTAAAGTGATTTTAGCTTTAAATCATAAAAATACTGTCCTCCCAAAGTCGTTGTTCTACAAAATTCTTGAGTTTATGACAAACGATTGTTAATTTATTTATTATTATTCCTCTTTTTCCTGGAAATTTAAGTCATATAATTGCCAATGTGCGATTTACTGTTAAATTCTTAAAATCAGAAGCTGAACATTTGTCGTAAATTTGCAGTTAAGTTTTCTTCAACAAGTTGTTCGAACAAAACATAAATTAGATCATATGATATTTGATGCTTACAACAAACGACTTCCAAATTTTTTAATTTTATCATATGTCTGCATGCTTTCACATTGAGGTCATCTTAGTAACAAGTGAAATCAAAGCTTCTTTGTTTGGTCAACTTGTTTGAAGAAATCTCAGCGTGCAAATTTAGAACAGTATTCACTTCTGATTTTTGAATTTAACGTGAAATACTAAGGCTTATATTACTCAAATTTCCAGGAAAAAGAGGAACTATATAAAATAAATTAAATCGTTTGCCATAAACTCAAGAATTTTGAAGAACAACGACTTTTGAAAGCTATTTTAACTTAATCACTGCTTTATGAATTAACAGAACGAATCAACAATATTCTAAAAGTAAAACCCTCAAAATATTTCAGGTACGATACTAAATGAGCTTACTATTTCCGAACAAAGTAAACAAATCTCTTCATCTGTTCATACACTGTTGAAGGCATTTTTCACGTCTAAGGTTACCACAGGCAGTGCGCGTTTCTTCCTCTTTTGCTTCTTGGCTTCAGCTGCTTTGACGAGTATCCGGATGGCGACCTGCTCTTCCGAACGAACTGCATGCTTGATAATCCGTTTGCACCTTCTGTGGGATCGCCAGCCTGTTAAGGATGACTCTCTCAAGGTTTTACCGTTCTAGCAGGCAAATAGGCCTGTGGCGATGGATCTCCGGGTTTACCCGGCTCGGCACAGTACTAACTTTTGCCGCTTCCAGCACTCGGGGAAGTTTCCTTCGTTTAGGCACTTCTGCAATGTGGTGCGAAACATGTCCAGATTAACCAGATTGGGGATACCATCTAGTTCCGGAGCCTTTTTAGTTTTTATGCTTCTTGCTGCCATAACCAGTTCATGGTTAGTGACACGGGATTCATCTCTACTGGTGTTGGGCTCACCATCGGTGTGGGAGGCCAGACTGGTGCTTGTGATGCGGAAACAGTCCCTCAATAATTGCAGTTTTCTGCCCTCAATAGCGGTATCACTGGGCCTTTAATCTTACATTAGCGACCTTGTATACATCCTCCCATGGGTTTCTGCTTTTGGCAGAACTCTTCTAAGCTGCATTACTGAGCCTAATTTCCTTTTGAGAGCGGCTGGCCCTAAACACTGGTCTGCGCTCTTCTCTTTCTACAATAGCTGTGGGCTCTCTGCATCCTCCTCCTTGCTTGAAAACAGCTGCGGCGGAGTTCGGCCTACGGGCATACCGTGGCTGTACCTTTCTCGGCATGGTTACATCAGGGCTCGGGTCAATGCTGCAACCAGCTCGTCTGGACCCAGATTTTGCAGATTGCGCTCGAATCGCATTGCTTCCGCAAACGGATGTGTTTGTCAAAGGCTTCTGTCTTCCACTTTCGCTCCTTGATACTGCTCTCGCGTGGCTCCAAATGTACCCTCCCTCCGACACAATATAGGGCCGCTTGATGGTCGCTATGCGTATAGTCCTCGCAGATTCTCCAGTTCGTGTTCCTTGCTAAGGCAGGACTGCAAAAGGTAACATCAATTAATCAAGTCTCCAATCAAGAGTCAAGAATCAAGAGCCTGGCAAGTGCTTCTATTAGACTCCACTAGGTTGGTCAACGGCTGCCCCTCTGCCCAGGCGTTGAAGTCCCCAGCAATGACGACTGGCCTCCTGTCGATAAGTTCCTCTGCTACCTTATCCAGCATCCGATTGAACTGATCAATCGTCCAGTGTGGCGATGCGTCGCAGCTACATATATAGATTCCGGTAACTTTGGCTATCACTAAGCCTTCAGCCGCGCGATACACAATTTCTTGGTAAGGGTATCTTCCTATCGTACTCGTACATATAGCGGCGGTTCCTGCTTCATCCGCTACCCAATTACCGTTACCTGGTAATATCCGGTATGGATCAGAGATGATTGCAACGTCGCATTTCGAGTCCCTCGCCGATTGCCACAGCATATGCTGCGCAGTATCACTGTGGTTGAGGTTAATTTGTATTACCTCCACTGTAATTTACTTGACAGCCTGTTTGAACGCTGGACATTTTTGACCACCAGTAACATGCTCTGCGTCCATCGCTTCTGAATCTGGCATTTCGGTGGCTTTTGCAACTTTGTGCCTTATGACCTCTTCGCTGCATCTTCTACAAAGTTTTGACCTATCAGGGCCCTTGCAGTTCCGTGCCAGGTGGCCAAACTCTTGGCACCTGAAACACAGCTCTGGTTGCTGAGAGAGGCTCAACGAACACACCGACCAAACGACTTTTACTCTGCCGATTCGCAGTGCTTTGTCAGCAGCATCTGCCGGAAGCTTTATAACAGCGATCTTCGTGCCTTATGGACGCCTTCTTAGTCGCCCAACTCGAGTTGCTCCTTCATTGCGGTAGGTACCTCGTCCGAAGTGGTAATTTCGTCCAGCTCCACACATTGGAAGCACGCTTCAGTCGTCATAGCTCTCACCTGTACCTTATTGCCCACCACCTTCTCCATTAGCTTCTTATGAGAGCTCTTTTCTTGGAGTCCTTTTTCAGCCAAAGATCTGTCACCCTGTGTGCGCCTGATTCTCTGTACATCTGCGCCAAAGTCCTCCGATTCCGGAGTTGTCCTTATTGTTCGCTGGACTTCCAAATACCCTTCCTCACTAGTCTTCACCACCAGTGCTTTACCCTTCTTCTTTCCGCTTCTTTTGGTGATTTTTTGCCTCTCGTCTATTTTGCTGCGGCTCTTCTTCGTCTTCTTTGGCCCACCAGCCGGTCCGGCTGTGCGCAACCATTTGTTTGCAGAGGCCTCCTTTTTGTTTTAGACCTCCTGGTCGCTCGTCTCCCAGGGATCTGTCCTCAAGGCACAGAGACCGGTGTGTCTTCCGACCGCCCCAGCTTCTTTTTTCTGTTAATGTTAAGTCCTCCAGGAACCAATCCAGATGTTTCCTGTGGCGCCGCTGATGAAAGGGCGTTTTTGGCTGTAGCCAGTTCGCTCTCGGCATTTTCTGCTCTCTGCGTCGGATTATTCCAATCTGTCATTGCTGACCGAGGGCTTTCCGAATCTTTAACACCAGCTCCTTGATGTCCTTGTGCACGTTGTGTTTCTTATCGACGAACTCGTGGAGTTCTTCTGCCCACCTCTTTGTGATAAGAACCTTCGGCTGTTGTTGGGCCAGATTCCACCCGTGCTCATTGGCAACTGCTGTTGCGATTTGTCGCGTTGTTGCTGCTTTCGCTCCTTTATCTGCTGATGCTCGCTTTTATAGTCTTGGCTGCTCACTTAATTGGTTCTTCGCTTTAGTATCTCGTTGCTGTTCTTCTTCTTCTTCTTGGGTTTGCTGAGGGGAGACCTCGTCAGCCCTTTTGAACAGAGTTCAACTTTCCTTCGTTGCTTTCTGCTTGTGTGTGTGCAAAAAAACCTCACGCATTTTTTGGTACGTATCCTCCTCCGAATTTCTTGCAACAAGTTGCATTCGACGTTCCATTGTTTTCTATTGAAAATTGGCCACATCGCACTACGAGGTCAATAGTTATGGCCAAAATACAATTTTTATATATACAAGATAAACGCACCATCACTGCTGGGTGGATTATTCAGGGTTCTAGTTTGTTCAATCCTTTATTTATCGATTAAATTTGTCGAGTTCGACAGACACGTGATGGGGCTGCCATGTTATAAATGGCTAGCATATTCAGAATCCTATTTTTCATTCGGCATATACCAGGGATGGACGGGAATTAGGAGCGTCTTAGCTAGACTTGTCAAATGACTAACAAGAACTCCTATTTTTAGTCTAGTCTAGTCTACACATACACAGCCAGTTCATTACAGAATCCTGGAAAGTGATAGATTCGACGACATCTATCACTTTTCTTGTCATTATTTATGTTTCAAGTACAAGAACTCCTATTTTTCTAACTTTACTCAAATTCTATTTAGAATGGATTTTTGTTTTATTTTCTTGTTTTCGTTAAAACTATTTGTTTCAACAGTGTAAGGGTAAAAATTAGAATAGAATTTTGTATTTGATTTTTAGATCAGTAATTTGTATTTACAAAGAGTCGAAAAATCCAATGAACATGATAGGAAGCTACAATCAATTGTACCTGCAATCTGAAAAAATCCAAGCAAATTCTTCTCAAATCAACTTGTCATCCCAGGTCAGCATTCCCATATCGAGTTGATTATGGATCTAACGTGTCCACCGAGCTAACTGTACAACTCCGAGGTGCGATTGTTGTTGACATGCTGATATTAATTGCGACCTGTCCAAGGCAAATAATCACACGTCGAGCTGTGCGGTGCGGTGCGGAAGAAGAAAAGCCATCTCACGTCCATCAGCAGGAGATTGAAAATCACCATCGCCGTGCCGCAGTTCAGTTGTTTTCCGCATTGCTGCGCCTTGTCAGCTGACGTTGACGAACGTAGAGGGCCCAGCTGCTGCCAGAAGACCGCAGAACGAAGTCAACAAACGCGTAACCATTGTAGTAAATCTTTGACTTTCACTCTCGAAGGTCCATGAACTGCGTCTACAATCGCCACCCGCCGCTTGCCTTCGTACCATTTTGCCCAGTTCTTGTTCCAAAGTTGTTTCTGTGTCCTCTTGTCATGTTTTCTTCTTGCTCGGGCAGCCATACAGAATGTTGCCAGTCAGTGGCTGCTGATGCACTGACAGAGTCCCAACAGAACGCTGCTGACCTGCTGTGAATATCAATGTCCGTCCCATGCTGTGGTTTCACAAATCAACCGAGTTAGTGCTTAATGGGCTGACGGACTGGCCAAGGTACTGTTATTGACAATCTCTTCTTGCGCAGTGATTCCTCCACGCGACTGGTTCCAACTATAGCCAATGTCGCATATATGTGTCGAATTACCGGAGGAGTGGATGTCGTCCGTCTCCGAGGCGAAGTTAAACTAAGCAAAACAACTCTGTAAAGGAACGGAAGGTGCGGAAACCTTTTAGCCGATGCGAAACAGCTCGCAAACCGTAACATCGTTTGTTGTTTGCCACAGTAGGCCAACTGGTCGGCCCCTTTCGTATATGAACAACAGTCGGTACACCGGGACCGGCGGGTATAATCTCCTCCGCTGAGGGTTTCAATAGAACGGGTATCAATTCTTTTTAGAGCAGTGAGTGCTGATCTGGTTGAAGCAGGGTACATCAGAAGAGGGGTACTTGATCCCTTTCCTTAGCTGCGTTTTTAAGACAACAAATCACAGGCTGGAAATGTTACCCTGCGCCATACCACCCTGCAGCCAATTCCTTTTAGTACAATACGTTTTAGTACAGCTTGTTACCCAATACCATACCACCCTGCAAGAAATTACAAGTAGATTAAACTAAGTTTCTCGGTATCATGGAAACGGGTTACATTACTAATAAAACTAGGAGCTCTTGGAACCAGAATGAGCTTGCAGATGGTCTTATTTAAAAATATTGTAATGCAGCAGGGACCTTTGGGGAACAGAATAAGCTTGCAGGATGGTCCTACCACACCACCCTGCACCACAGAAATAATTTTCAAAAATATTTAAAAATATTATAATGCAGCAGGGACTCTTGGGGACCAGAATAAGCTTGCAGAATGGACATAGCACACCACCCTGCAGCACAGAAATAATTTTCAAAAACATTTAAATATATTTTCATGTAGCAGGGACCTTGGGGGACCAGAATAAGCTTGCAGGATATTCCTACCACACCACCCTGCAGCACGGAAATAATTTTCAAACATATTTAAAAATATTATAATGCAGCAGGGACTCTTGGGGACCAGAATAAGCTTGCAGGACGGTCTAACCACACCACCCTGCAGCACAGAAATAATTTTCAAAAATATTTAAAAATATTATAATGCAGCAGCGACTCTTGGGGACCAGAATAAGCTTGCAGGATGGTCATACCACACCACCCTGCAGCACAGAAATAATTTTCAAAAATATTTTAAAATATTGTAATGCAGCAAGGACCTTTGGGGAACAGAATAAGCTTGCAGGATGGTCATACCACACCACCCTGCAGCACAGAAATAATTTTCAAAAATATTTAAAAATTATATAATGCAGCAGGGACTCTTGGGGACCATAATTAGCTTGTAGGACGGTCTAACCACACCACCCTGCAAGCACAGAAATAATTTTCAAAAATATTTAAAAATATTTTCATGCAGCAGGGACCTTGGGGGACCAGAATAAGCTTGCAGGATGGTCCTACCACACCACCCTGCAGCACAGAAATAATTTTCAAAAATATTTAAAAATATTTTAATGCAGCAGGGACTCTTGGGGACCAGAATAAGCTTGCAGGATGGTCCTACCACACCACCCTGCAGCACAGAAATAATTTTCAAAAATATTTAAAAATATTATAATGCAGCAGGGACCTTGGGGGACCAGAATAAGCTTGCAGGACGGTCTAACCACACCACATTTCAGCACAGAAATAATTTTCAAAAATATTTAAAAATATTATAATGCAGCAGGGACTCTTGGGGACCAGAATAAGCTTGCAGAATGGACATAGCACACCACCCTGCAGCACACAAGTAATTTTCAAAAATATTTAAATATATTTTCATGTAGCAGGGACCTTGGGGGACCAGAATAAGCTTGCAGGATGGTCATACCACACCACCCTGCAGCACAGAAATAATTTTGAAAAATATTTAAAAATATTGTAATGCAGCAGGGACTCTTGGGGAACAGAATAAGCTTGCAGGATGGTCATACCACACCACCCTGCAGCACAGAAATAATTTTCAAAAATATTTTAAAATATTGTAATGCAGCAGGGACTCTTGGGGAACAGAATAAGCTTGCAGGATGGTCATACCACACCACCCTGCAGCACAGAAATAATTTTGAAAAATATTTAAAAATATTGTAATGCAGCAGGGGAACAGAAAAAGCTTGCAGGATGGTTTTACCACACCACCCTGCAGTAGAGAAATTGTTCTCAAAAATAATTTAAAATATTGTAATGCAGCATGGACCTTGGGGGACCAGAATAAGCTTGCAGGATGGTCATACCACACCACCCTGCAGCACAGAAATAATTTTCAAAAATATTTTTATATATTCTAATGCAGCAGGGACCCTGGGGGACCAGAATAAGCTTGCAGGATGGTCCTACCACACCACCCTGCAGCACAGAAATAATTTTCAAAAATATTAAAAAATATTCTCATGCAGCAAGGACCTTTGGGGACCAGAATAAGCTTGCAGGATGGTCATACCACACCACCCTGCAGCACAGAAATAATTTTCAAAAATATTTAAAAATATTCTAATGCAGCAGGGACCTTGGGGGACCAGAATAAGCTTGTAGGATGGTCATACCACACCACCCTGCAGCACAGAAATAATTTTCAAAAATATTTAAAAATATTCTAATGCAGCAGGGACTTTTGGGGACCAGAATAAGCCTGCAGGATGGTTTTACCACACCACCCTGCAGTAGAGAAATTGTTCTCAAAAATAATTTAAAATATTGTAATGCAGCAGGGACCCTGGGGGACCAGAATAAGCTTGCAGGATGGTCATACCACACCACCCTGCAGCACAGAAATAATTTTCAAAAATATTTAAAAATATTCTAATGCAGCAGGGACCTTGGGGGACCAGAATAAGCTTGCAGGATGGTCCTACCACACCACCCTGCAGCACAGAAATAATTTTCAAAAATATTTAAAAATATTCTCATGCAGCAGGGACCTTTGGAGACCAGAATAAGCTTGCAGGATGGTCATACCACACCACCCTGCAGCGCAGAAATAATTTTCAAAAATATTTTTATATATTCTAATGCAGCAGGGACCCTGGGGGACCAGAATAAGCTTGCAGGATGGTCATACCACACCACCCTGCAGCGCAGAAATAATTTTCAAAAATATTTTTATATATTCTAATGCAGCAGGGACCCTGGGGGACCAGAATAAGCTTGCAGGATGGTCATACCAAACCACCCTGCAGCACAGAGATAATTTTCAAAAATATTTAAAAATATTCTAATGCAGCAGGGACCCTGAGGGCCAGAATAAGCTTGTAGGATGGTCATACCACACCACCCTGCAGCACAGAAATAATTTTCAAAAATATTTTTATATATTCTAATGCAGCAGGGACCCTGAGGGACCAGAATAAGCTTGTAGGATGGTCCTACCACACCACCCTGTAGCACAGGAATAATTTTCAAACATATTAAAAATATTCTCATGCAGCAGGGACCTTTGGAGACCAGAATAAGTTTGCAGGATGGTCATACCACACCACCCTGCAGCACAGAAATAATTTTTAAAAATATTTAAAGATATTCTAATGCAGCAGGGACCTTTGGGGACCAGAATAAGCTTGCAGGATGGTCATACCACACCACCCTGCAGCACAGAAATAATTTTCAAAAATATTTTAAAAATATTCTCATGCAGCAGGGACCTTTGGAGACCAGAATAAGCTTGCAGGATGGTCATACCACACCACCCTGCAGCACAGAAATAATTTTCAAAAATATTTAAAAATATTCTAATGCAGCAGGGACCTTGGGGGACCAGAATAAGCTTGCAGGATGGTCATACCACACCACCCTGCAGCACAGAAATAATTTTCAAAAATATTTTTAAATATTCTGATGCAGCAGGGACCCTGGGGGACCAGAATAAGCTTGCAGGATGGTCCTACCACACCACCCTGCAGCACAGGAATAATTTTCAAAAATATTAAAAAATATTCTCATGCAGCAGGGACCTTTGGAGACAGGAATAAGCTTGCAGGATGGTCATACCACACCACCCTGCAGCACAGAAATAATTTTTAAAAATATTTAAAGATATTCTAATGCAGCAGGGACCTTTGGGGACCAGAATAAGCTTGCAGGATGGTCATACCACACCACCCTGCAGCACAGAAATAATTTTCAAAAATATTTTAAAAATATTCTCATGCAGCAGGGACCCTGAGGGCCAGAATAAGCTTGTAGGATGGTCCTACCACACCACCCTGTAGCACAGGAATAATTTTCAAAAATATTAAAAAATATTCTCATGCAGCAGGGACCTTTGGAGACCAGAATAAGTTTGCAGGATGGTCATACCACACCACCCTGCAGCACAGAAATAATTTTTAAAAATATTTAAAGATATTCTAATGCAGCAGGGACCTTTGGGGACCAGAATAAGCTTGCAGGATGGTCATACCACACCACCCTGCAGCACAGAAATAATTTTCAAAAATATTTTAAAAATATTCTCATGCAGCAGGGACCTTTGGAGACCAGAATAAGCTTGCAGGATGGTCATACCACACCACCCTGCAGCACAGAAATAATTTTCAAAAATATTTAAAAATATTCTAATGCAGCAGGGACCTTGGGGGACCAGAATAAGCTTGCAGGATGGTCATACCACACCACCCTGCAGCACAGGAATAATTTTCAAAAATATTAAAAAATATTCTCATGCAGCAGGGACCTTTGGAGACAGGAATAAGCTTGCAGGATGGTCATACCACACCACCCTGCAGCACAGAAATAATTTTTAAAAATATTTAAAGATATTCTAATGCAGCAGGGACCTTTGGGGACCAGAATAAGCTTGCAGGATGGTCATACCACACCACCCTGCAGCACAGAAATTATTTTCAAAAATATTTAAAAATATTCTCATGCAGCAGGGACCTTTGGAGACCAGAATAAGCTTGCAGGATGGACATACCACACCACCCTGCAGCGCAGAAATAATTTTCAAAAATATTTAAAAATATTCTCATACAGAAGGGACCTTTGGAGACCAGAATATGCTTGCAGGATGGTCATACCACACCACCCTGCAGCACAGAAATAATTTTCAAAAATATTTTTATATATTCTAATGCAGCAGGGACCTTTGGAGACCAGAATAAGCTTGCAGGATGGTCATACCACACCACCCTGCAGCGCAGAAATAATTTTCAAAAATATTTAAAAATATTCTCATACAGAAGGGACCTTTGGAGACCAGAATATGCTTGCAGGATGGTCATACCACACCACCCTGCAGCACAGAAATAATTTTCAAAAATATTTAAAAATATTTTCATGCAGCAAGGACCTTTGGGGACCAGAATAAGCTTGCAGGATGGTCATACCAAACCACCCTGCAGCACAGAGATAATTTTCAAAAATATTTAAAAATATTCTCATGCAGCAGGGACCTTTGGAGACCAGAATAAGCTTGCAGGATGGTCATACCACACCACCCTGCAGCACAGAAATAATTTTCAAAAATATTTAAAGATATTCTAATGCAGCAGGGACCTTGGGGGACCAGAATAAGCTTGCAGGATGGTCATACCACACCACCCTGCAGCACAGAAATAATTTTCAAAAATATTTAAAAATATTTTCATGCAGCAAGGACCTTGGTGGACCAGAATAAGCTTGCAGGATGGTCATACCACACCACCCTGCAGCACAGAAATAATTTTGAAAAATATTTAAAAATATTCTCATGCAGCAGGGACCTTTGGAGACCAGAATAAGCTTGCAGGATGGTCATACCACACCACCCTGCAGCACAGAAATAATTTTCAAAAATATTTTAAAATATTCTAATGCAGCAGGGACCATGGGGGACCAGAATAAGCTTGCAGGATGGTCATACCACACCACCCTGCAGCACAGAAATAATTTTGAAAAATATTTAAAAATTTTTTAATGCAGCAGGGACCTTTGGAGACCAGAATAGGCTTGCAGGATGGTCATACCAAACCACCCTGCAGCACAGAGATAATTTTCAAAAATATTTCAAAATATTCTCATGCAGCAAGGACCTTTGGAGACCAGAATAAGCTTGCAGGATGGTCATACCACACCACCCTGCAGCACAGAAATTATTTTTAAAAATATTTAAATATATTCTAATGCAGCAGGGACCTTGGGGGACCAGAATAAGCTTGCAGGATGGTCATACCACACCACCCTGCAGCACAGAAATAATTTTGAAAAATATTTAAAAATATTCTCATGCAGCAGGGACCTTTGGAGACCAGAATAAGCTTGCAGGATGGTCATACCACACCACCCTGCAGCGCAGAAATAATTTTCAAAAATATTTAAAAATATTCTCATACAGAAGGGACCTTTGGAGACCAGAATATGCTTGCAGGATGGTCATACCACACCACCCTGCAGCACAGAAATAATTTTCAAAAATATTTTTATATATTCTAATGCAGCAGGGACCCTGGGGGACCAGAATAAGCTTGCAGGATGGTCATACCACACCACCCTGCAGCACAGAAATAATTTTCAAAAATATTTAAAAATATTTTCATGCAGCATGGATCTTGGGGACCAGAATAAGCTTGCAGGATGGTCATACCAAACCACCCTGCAGCACAGAGATAATTTTCAAAAATATTTCAAAATATTCTCATGCAGCAAGGACCTTTGGAGACCAGAATAAGCTTGCAAGATGGTCATACCACACCACCCTGCAGCACAGAAATTATTCTTAAAAATATATCAAACTATTATTATACAGCAGGCTTTATAAGGGACCAGAATAAGCTTGCAGGATGGTCATCCCACACCACCCTGCAACACAGAAACTATTTTCAAAAATATTTAAAATATTCTCATGCAGCAGGGACCTTTGGAGACCAGAATAAGCTTGCAGGATGGTCATACCACACCACCCTGCAGCGCAGAAATAATTTTCAAAAATATTTAAAAATATTCTCATACAGAAGGGACCTTTGGAGACCAGAATATGCTTGCAGGATGGTCATACCACACCACCCTGCAGCACAGAAATAAAATTCAAAAATATTTTAAAATATTCTAATGCAGCAGGGACCCTGGGAGACCAGAATAAGCTTGCAGGATGGTCATACCACACCACCCTGCAGCACAGAAATAATTTTCAAAAATATTTAAAAATATTTTCATGCAGCAAGGACCTTTGGGGACCAGAATAAGCTTGCAGGATGGTCATACCAAACCACCCTGCAGCACAGAGATAATTTTCAAGAATATTTAAAAATATTCTAATGCAGCAGGGACCTTTGGAGACCAGAATAAGCTTGCAGGATGATCATACCACACCACCCTGCAGCACAGTAATTGTTCTTAAAAATATTTAAAGATATTCTAATGCAGCAGGGAGCTTGGGGTACCAGAATAAGCTTGCAGGATGGTCATACCACACCACCCTGCAGCACAGAAATTATTTTCAAAAATATTTAAAATGTTCTCATGCAGCAGGGACCTTTGGAGACCAGAATAAGCTTGCAGGATGGTCATACCACACCACCCTGCAGCGCAGAAATAATTTTCAAAAATATTTAAAAATATTCTCATACAGAAGGGACCTTTGGAGACCAGAATAAGCTTGCAGGATGATCATACCACACCACCCTGCAGCACAGAAATAATTTTTAAAAATATTTAAAGATATTCTAATGCAGCAGGGACCTTTGGGGACCAGAATAAGCTTGCAGGATGGTCATACCACACCACCCTGCAGCACAGAAATTATTTTCAAAAATATTTAAAAATGTTCTCATGCAGCAGGGACCTTTGGAGACCAGAATAAGCTTGCAGGATGGTCATACCACACCACCCTGCAGCACAGAAATTATTTTCAAAAATATTTAAAAATATTCTAATGCAGCAGGGACCTTTGGAGACCAGAATAAGCTTGCAGGATGGTCATACCACACCACCCTGCAGCACAGAAATAATTTTCAAAAATATTTAAAAATATTCTCATGCAGCAGGGACCTTTGGGGACCAGAATAAGCTTGCAGGATGGTCATACCACACCACCCTGCAGCACAGAAATAATTTTCAAAAATATTTAAAAATATTCTCATGCAGCAGGGACCTTTGGGGACCAGAATAAGCTTGCAGGATGGTCATACCACACCACCCTGCAGCACAGAAATAATTTTCAAAAATATTTAAAGATATTCTAATGCAGCAGGGACCTTTGGGGACCAGAATAAGCTTGCAGGATGGTCATACCACACCACCCTGCAGCACAGAAATAATTTTCAAAAATATTTAAAAATATTATAATGCAGCAGCGACTCTTGGGGACCAGAATAAGCTTGCAGGACGGTCTAACCACACCACCCTGCAGCACAGAAATAATTTTCAAAAATATTTAAAAATATTCTCATGCAGCAGGGACCTTTGGGGACCAGAATAAGCTTGCAGGATGGTCATACCACACCACCCTGCAGCACAGAAATAATTTTCAAAAATATTTAAAAATATTCTAATGCAGCAGGGACCTTTGGAGACCAGAATAAGCTTGCAGGATGGTCATACCACACCACCCTGCAGCGCAGAAATAATTTTCAAAAATATTTAAAGATATTCTAATGCAGCAGGGACCTTGGGGGACCAGAATAAGCTTGCAGGATGGTCATACCACACCACCCTGCAGCACAGAAATAATTTTCAAAAATATTTAAAAATATTCTAATGCAGCAGGGACCCTGGGGGACCAGAATAAGCTTGTAGGATGGTCATACCACACCACCCTGCAGCACAGAAATAATTTTCAAAAATATTTAAAAATATTCTCATGCAGCAAGGACCTTTGGGGACCAGAATAAGCTTGCAGGATGGTCATACCACACCACCCTGCAGCACAGAAATAATTTTCAAAAATATTTAAAAATATTCTAATGCAGCAGGGAGCTTGGGGGCCAGAATAAGCTTGCAGGATGGTCATACCACACCACCCTGCAGCACAGAAATAATTTTCAAAAATATTTAAAAATATTATAATGCAGCAGCGACTCTTGGGGACCAGAATAAGCTTGCAGGACGGTCTAACCACACCACCCTGCAGCACAGAAATAATTTTCAAAAATATTTAAAAATATTCTCATGCAGCAGGGACCTTTGGGGACCAGAATAAGCTTGCAGGATGGTCATACCACACCACCCTGCAGCACAGAAATAATTTTCAAAAATATTTTTAAATATTCTAATGCAGCAGGGACCCTGGGGGACCAGAATAAGCTTGCAGGATGGTCATACCACACCACCCTGCAGCACAGAAATAATTTTCAAAAATATTTTTATATATTCTAATGCAGCAGGGACCCTGGGGGACCAGAATAAGCTTGCAGGATGGTCCTACCACACCACCCTGCAGCACAGAAATAATTTACAAAAATATTAAAAAATATTCTCATGCAGCAGGGACCTTTGGGGCCAGAATAAGCTTGCAGGATGGTCATACCACACCACCCTGCAGCGCAGAAATAATTTTCAAAAATATTTAAAAATATTCTCATGCAGAAGGGACCTTTGGAGACCAGAATAAGCTTGCAGGATGGTCATACCACACCACCCTGCAGCACAGAAATAATTTTCAAAAATATTAAAAAATATTTTCATGCAGCAAGGACCTTTGGGGACCAGAATAAGCTTGCAGGATGGTCATACCAAACCACCCTGCAGCACAGAGATAATTTTCAAAAATATTTAAAAATATTCTCATGCAGCAGGGACCTTTGGAGACCATAATAAGCTTGCAGGATGGTCATACCACACCACCCTGCAGCGCAGAAATAATTTTCAAAAATATTTAAAAACATTCTCATGCAGAAGGGACCTTTGGAGACCAGAATAAGCTTGCAGGATGGTCATACCACACCACCCTGCAGCGCAGAAATAATTTTCAAAAATATTTTTATATATTCTAATGCAGCAGGGACCCTGGGGGACCAGAATAAGCTTGCAGGATGGTCCTACCACACCACCCTGCAGCACAGGAATAATTTACAAAAATATTAAAAAATATTCTCATGCAGCAGGGACCTTTGGGGACCAGAATAAGCTTGCAGGATGGTCATACCACACCACCCTGCAGCGCAGAAATAATTTTCAAAAATATTTAAAAATATTCTCATGCAGAAGGGACCTTTGGAGACCAGAATAAGCTTGCAGGATGGTCATACCACACCACCCTGCAGCACAGAAATAATTTTCAAAAATATTAAAAAATATTTTCATGCAGCAAGGACCTTTGGGGACCAGAATAAGCTTGCAGGATGGTCATACCAAACCACCCTGCAGCACAGAGATAATTTTCAAAAATATTTAAAAATATTCTCATGCAGCAGGGACCTTTGGAGACCATAATAAGCTTGCAGGATGGTCATACCACACCACCCTGCAGCGCAGAAATAATTTTCAAAAATATTTAAAAACATTCTCATGCAGAAGGGACCTTTGGAGACCAGAATAAGCTTGCAGGATGGTCATACCACACACCACCCTGAAGCACAGAATTATTTTCAAAATATTTAAAAATATTCTAATGCAGCAGGGACCTTGGGGACCAGAATAAGCTTGCAGGATGGTCATACCACACCACCCTGCAGCAAAGAAATAATTTTCAAAAATATTTAAAAATATTCTAATGCAGCAGGGACCTTTGGGGACCAGAATAAGCTTGCAGGATGGTCATACCACACCACCCTGCAGCACAGAAATAATTTTCAAAAATATTTAAAAATATTCTAATGCAGCAGGGACCTTTGGGGACCAGAATAAGCTTGCAGGATGGTCATACCACACCACCCTGCAGCACAGAAATAATTTTCAAAAATATTTAAAAATATTCTAATGCAGCAGGGACCTTGGGGACCAGAATAAGCTTGCAGGATGGTCCTACCACACCACCCTGCAGCACAGAGATAATTTTCAAAAATATTTAAAAATATTCTCATGCAGCAGGGACCTTTGGAGACCATAATAAGCTTGCAGGATGGTCATACTACACCACCCTGCAGCGCAGAAATAATTTTCAAAAATATTTAAAAACATTCTCATGCAGAAGGGACCTTTGGAGACCAGAATAAGCTTGCAGGATGGTCATACCACACCACCCTGCAGCACAGAAATAATTTTCAAAAATATTTAAAAATATTTTAATGCAGCAGGGACCTTGGGGACCAGAATAAGCTTGCAGGATGGTCCTACCACACCACCCTGCAGCAAAGAAATAATTTTCAAAAATATTTAAAAATATTCTAATGCAGCAGGGACCTTTGGGGACCAGAATAAGCTTGCAGGATGGTCATACCACACCACCCTGCAGCACAGAAATAATTTTCTCCTGGATTTCCGGGAGATCTGGAGCCGGTAAAATTATGTCCTGCGCGCGTCCTCCTAGGTCTATCACCATACCGCCATCTTCGTCTGCCCCAGCGCCAATTCAGGTGTTTTTCGTAGTGCTGCCGCCACCTTTGGATCACCTCACGCTCGCTCGTAAGAAGGTTCCCGTTTATGTCCTTACACATATCAGCTGTGCCACGTGGCCCACGGTGACCTCTGACGCGAATATTATTGCACTTTCATGAACCTCCGTGGTTTTCTCACGAAAAGAAAGCTTAGAGCACCAGGAAAAAGATACGGGGTGTTTTAATATCTTTCATCGGTGAAATTTTGAATACGCCCTATTTTAAAATTGTATGGTTTTCCCATATATATAGTGCTTTCCTCTTCAATAGTAATTGAATCAAGTATTGTTTAAATGCCAGTAGCAATATGAAATCTTCCAAACAGATGAATGTTCTTCGACATTTGGGTAATGTGTTCAGCCCACGTAGGTCTGTCATACATTAGGATTGGTCCAACTCTAAATCTGATTGAACAACGTTGCTGAACCTGTAGGTTTTCGCTCTTAATAGCACAGTTACTCTCCAGATTAGACAATCTAATGTTTTCATGGTAATAAACCCATATGTCAAGACATGTTATGATATTGAGTAAGTGACATTTGTTTATTTGTTCATTTATTAAAACTTCCAACTGAGAACAAATGTCTAAATGAATATAACTTAAACTAATTGGTTGCGGCCAGCGGTGCATAAAAATTCTTGTAACCGATGACGAAACACGTCAACTGATAAGTCAAAGTCAAACATGTCAAAGAATTCGTCGAACCCAGTCAACACAAAGTCGTATTTGATGCCACATAAGATGTTAAAGTGGGGGTCATATATGTACAAGTTGTATGGGGAAGTACGTATATCGCCTCCACTTTAGCATCTTATATGATATCATATACGATCTTGTGTTGACTGGGAAGTGCCGAATGATAGATCGAATTGGCTCGTATAGTGTATATGTAGTTGCTAGTCTGTAGTTCTAGATACAAAAATAGGCGTTGGCGAAGAGGTATTTCAGGTGCGTACAGATTTAACTGCGATAGTAGTGCTGGACAATCGATGTGGCCCGTAAGCAGCTTTCCAACAAACGTAGCTTGATCCGCCTTACCTCTAGTGGTTCGATGCTAATCAAACGACAGCGTTCCTCGTACGGTGGCAGTTTTGTCGGGTCACGTCACGCCACCTCAGAGGATCATGCCATATGTTCACAATAGTCATGAAGATCGATCACGGAAAGCGCCGCAACTTAGTTTGCGTTCTGTGTTTGTAAAGAAAATCCTAATAAAAGATGTGTGCAAAAGCCAATCCACTATTGCATCATCACGATAATTTCAACGAATTTTATTGGATAATAGGTGTCACATGTAAACATAATGAATTAATACAAGCATAAAATATTCGCTTTCCTAATGCATCAACGATTTGACAATTAATCCTGAGCACAGGTATATAAAATTGTATGGTTATAATAAAAACAAATCACTGGTTACAAAAATCTAGCAGAAGACTCAGTATCTATGCAATCGGTACACGGTAAGCTTAGCAAGTTCTATTGTTTAACACTGAAAATATCGCATTTCAATCATCCTCAAACTTATCCTAAAGCGAACAAAAGTGGACTTTGATACACACAATATTGAAAATATTAAATATACTCAAATTTACGCTATTGGGCCGATTTTTGTAACCAGTGATTTGTCTTTATTATAATCATCAAATTTTACATATCTGTGCATATAATGCAATAGTGAATTGGCATTTGCACACATCTTTTATTAGGATTTCGTTACCAAACACAGTACGCAAACTTAGTTGCGCCACTTTTCGTAATCGATCTTTTGGGAATGACTATTGGGAACATATCACTTACTCAATATCATAACATGTCTTGACATATGGGTTTATTACTATGAAAACATTGGATTGTCTAATCTGGTGAGTAAACTGTGCAATTAAGAGCGAAAACTTACGGGTTCAGCACTCTTGTTCCATCAGATTTAGAGTTCGACCAATCCTAATGTATGACAGACCTACGTGGGCTGGACACATTACCCAAATGTCGAAGAACATTCATCTATTTGGAAGATTTCATATTGCTAATGGCATTTTAACAATAATTGATCCAATTACTATTGAAAAGGAAAGCACTACCTATATATTTCTATTTTGCAGCAAACATGTATGTGACACATTCTTCGGACAGGTCCACCAGAGCATCAATTATTCAAACTCAATTTTTGACAGTATCTATGGGTTTCCCTTATTTTCCAATACCTAAATCATCAAATAAAATATTTGGTATGATAATATTTTAGCGAAAAATAAGTTTTTGACTAACAATTAGTATGATTTTTGATAATGAAGAGTAATGGCTGTTTAGACATATTTTCCCAAGTTGACTGTAATTTGGGTTCTGATGCATGAATTTGCACTCTGCTCTCATCTATTCAAAGATGAAAAAGTATAGAATCAGTGCCCTTTGCAAAATTTGATTTAAAATTGTAAGAAACCTGAATTTTGACCAGGTAAAATCTGTCACAAAAAAGCGTTGTAACGTCACGAAAAGTTGACAGTTTTAAGTTTTCTGAGAAGTACATATAAGCCTTGAATTTAAAATTTCGTATGCTCTTTGTACTCGAAAAAAGATTTGTTTTGGTGGTAAAAGAAATAAAATCGGTGGTAAATAGCCTGAGTTTCACCTAGGTGAAGTTTCCGTTGTAACGTCATATTCCTCGTAAAGCCTGCGGAGCTTGTAAGATATTCGAATAAATTGGTTCAATTTGTGTACAGCTACAGGTTAAACATATTAATATAAATACAGAAAGCAAGTTTTCAATCGATGTGATATAGGGTGAAGTAGTATTTCGGCGACATCACCCATTTCCGTCATTATGTGCAGGACAAGTGAAAAATCTGTTGAATTATTCTCTGTAAAGTAAATAAAGGGGGTACTAACAGGAATACAAAACACAATACTCATTTTTATACATTGAATAAATAAAACAGATATTTGCCCACAGTACAACCAGCTTTATTGACTTTTAATTATATTTGACTTCAGGGAATTAAAAAATAATTAAGCTCTTTTAGTGGGATGTATTCACCTGTTATTAGACGAGTTAGTATTAAACAGTTTATTTCACTACGGCCATCTCCAGTCTCTCGTACTTGACTCGACTTAAGGCTTACAGTCGAGGTCGAAATTCGTATCTATAAAGATTACAACGTGGTGGAATTAAATGAAATATTAGAGAACTCGTCTAATGACATGTTCAGAGAATAGTTTCCATGCTCAATGAAATGCGTTTTCACCTGTCAGACCCCGAAATTTGCTATCGAATGCCTTTGCATTATATGCAGAAGCAATAAAATCGTGAACGACTGCTTCGGTCAATATAAACAAAAAAAAAATAAAACAAATCAATAAATAAACTGTCGTAATCCATCTGCTCTATTTAATGATGAACTTATATTTATGAGAAAAAAAAAACACTTTAAAGGGTCTGTTCTAAAATCTCAATGAGCTCATTCGGTTTCCACGGGTCAAATGATTTATTCTAAAGTATCGCGTACACGAACATACATGATCAGCTAGACCTCTGCTAATTTGTTCTGCCGAAAGAAGTACTGCTTTCAGAGGTCCAAAGGTACCATGCCAGCTCAGTTAGGAACAGTAGGGGAAACTGGACACACATGATCCCCGGGGACACATGATCCCCCCCTGTTTTCTCGAAAACTAATCATATTTTTATACCAGTGATATGTGCAAACGAATCCGTTAGATAGATTATTGAATCTGAGTAACATTTGATATTAGTTACTTTATTTATATGGGTTTTAGAGAGGTTTTATTATTTAAGCATTCTCAATCCTTTTTTTCTTCAAAGGAGAAAAGTTTAATAACTTTGAATGTGTACAACCAAAACGTACCAAATTTTTACTGGACAAAGTTTTATTATTGTGGAACTGAATAAATTCATTCAATTAACTTTTGTTTATTTTCCATTGAATACAAAAAACAAAACAAGATTAATACTCAACATGGACACACTTGATCCCCCACAGTTTGGACACACTTGATCCCGATATTGCATATATTAAGGCGTTTGTTGTATACCGTCGCATATTATTATATTGTATGTAGCTAATTGATCTGTTAATTTTTTTGTAGTTAAAAAGTATAAATAAACTTCTCTTTAATTTTGTCAAAGACAATAAACGCGCAATTTTAATTTCTCAATAGCCTTATTTCATTAACCAGAACAAAGTGTATTTTAACATACTTAGTTTTGATTAGATTTATCAAATGCATTTAACCATTATTTTCAATGAAAAAGAGTGTAAATCAAGCTTTGAAAATACTCAACAAATCACAGGGCTTAGAATCAGTATTGTTCGATCTGGTATTATTTTTTTCCGTTTTAACTAGGAGAAGTTTGCTTACAATCACCATTTATTTGCAATTCTTCTTAAACAATTTTTAATAATAAGCTCATCCAATATCTTTTGGTCAGTCGTTTAAGAGAAATCGCATTTGTGTAATATTAACACGCACTACAAAAATGATGATGTGTGATAGTACCATATTGATGTATGAAGTCATCGTTCTGGTATGATCACGGTTGTGATATTGGTCGTAGTCTGGCGATCTCGATGTACCGTCGTCGGGGGAGGCAATGGGTCAAATAGGGGTGAGAATGGGTCACTGTTTCAGCTACTTAGAAAGATTGTAGAAAAGATTGAATGCATCTGAGGGCAAGAAGACCAAAATATAAGAGATCTTTTTGAACAATTTTGCTCTACTACCTCTAGACTGCCGGTGAGAACGATGACCCATTCTCACCCCCAAACCCATTGTCACCCCCGCCCCGATGGCGGTATCACAGTCTTTTTTTATTGGTTCCAAAACAGTTACTCAGGGATATTTACCATTGGCCATGGCATTTGCATTGCAGTGTGGCCAATTTCCAGATATTTAATAGAATAATTAGATTCTAAAATTACAAAGATATATTTATGTATCTATCAACCATTTTTGGTATCATAACTGTATCAATCACAAAGATATGACCACCGTCTTTTAGTGGAGTGATAGTTTGCAGATAAATCATCATCACCATGCCAATTTTTCTTCTATAGCTGACATTCTATGACATTCTATTACTCTATTCGAGAACCAAAATACTTGCCTTGCTTAATACCAACAAAGAATTGAAGAGGTTAGGATTTGAGTTAGGAATTCAACCTTTCATTGGACTTGGAAGAACCTAAACATGTTCAGCTCATAAAGGGATCAATTTCCCCCTATATGGGGATCAAGTCTCCCGCAAGTTTTGAAAATGCCAAATTTTCTATATTTCGGCAAAATCGATTTTTTGGTAACTTTCATGAACAAATAATTGCTTCCAATGATGCTTTTGAATAGCTTATTAAATTCTTTATTAAGTCCATCAAGAAGCGTGCATATCTGTGCATGTTACATCGAGAAATATCCTAAACAAAAAGTGGGGATCATGTGTGTCCAGTTTCCCCTACTATGCAACCATCAATGTGAGATTTCTCGGTGTAGAACCTGGTGTGCTGATACCCAATGAAATGTGGCCCGCAAAAATTATAAAATTTCTTCAACGATGGTGTTGATAAACAGTGTACTTATCAGATAACTAATGTTAGATTTCTTGAAGTATATTGTATTTCACGAGGAATAGACAATCTATATATAATTTTTTCTAGAACTAGTTCTGCTATTGAAGTTACCTTATGTATATGGGAAAAACGATACAATTTTTTAAATTGGGCGTATTTAAAATTTCACCGATGAAAGATTTTAAAACACCCCGTATCCTTTTCCTGGTGCTCTAAGCTATCTTTTCATGAGAACACCACGGTGGTTCATAAAAGTGCGATAACATTCGCGTCTGGGGGCACCGTGTGGCCCTTGCGTGAACGGTTCAACTTCTAATAGAATTTTCGTGCGTTATTAACGCGGTGCAGTTGCTCCGTCTCTTCACGGTATCGATCTTCCTGCTGGGGCTTTTCCTCCGGGAAATCGTTCGCCCCCGTGCGGTGTGGTGCCGAAAACTATATAAAAGTTCATTCAATCATCAAACTATGTTCTGTGAAATTGTTCTGTAGCATAACATGCCGATTTGCAATTCTGAGCTCAATCGAACAATCAAAACCATTTTTCAGATCGAATGAGTGACGGAGGTGTATTTTCCTGTATATGTTGGCAGAAATCCCCATACAAATTTCAAATCAAATGCACTAGCTTATGCAACAAGCGATTGAGCTGAAATTTTAAGAGATTGATTTTCTCACCCAAAGACACGGGGGTGCCCCGTGAAATTAGACAACTTTTCGTTTCCTGGGCCAGTCTAATGACCATCCTACAAGCTTATGATGGTCCCTGCTGCATTTGAATAATTTCAAATATTTTTGAAAATGATTTCTGTGCTGCAGGGTGGCGTGGTATGACCTGCAAGCTTATTCTGCTCGCCCAAGGTCCATACTGCATTAGAATATTTTTAAATATTTTTGAGAATTATTTCTGTGCTGCAGAGTGGTGTGGTATGGCCATCCTGCAAGCTTATTCCTGGTCCCAAGAGTCCCTGCAGCATTAGAATATTTTAAATATTTTGAAAATTATTTCTGTGCTGCAGGGTGGTGCAATGACCATCCTGCAAGCTTATTCTGTTCCCCAAAGGTCCCTGCTGCATGAGAATATTTTTAAATATTTTTGAAAATTATTTCTGTGCTGCAGGGTGGTGTGGTAAGTTCATCCTGCAAGCTTATTCTGTCCCCCAAGAGTCCCTGCTGCATTAGAATATTTTCAAATATTTTTGAAAATTATTTCTGTGCTGCAGGGTGGTGTGGTAGGACCATCCTGCAAGCTTATTCTGGTCCCCCAAGGTCCCTGCTGCATGAAAATATTTTTAAATATTTTTGAAAATTATTTCTGTGCTGCAAGGTGGTGTGGTTAGATTGTCCTGCAAGCTTATTCTGGTCCCCCAAGGTCCCTGCTGCATTAGAATATTTTTAAATATTTTTGAAAATTATTTCTGTGCTGCAGGGTGGTGTGGTAGGACCATCCTGCAAGCTTATTCTGGTCCCCCAAAGTCCCTGCTGCATGAAAATATTTTTAAATATTTTTGAAAATTATTTCTGTGCTGCAGGGTGGTGTGGTAGGACCATCCTGCAAGCTTATTCTGGTCCCCAAGGGTCCCTGCTGCATGAAAATATTTTTAAATATTTTTGAAAATTATTTCTGTGCTTCAAAGTGGTGTGGTTAGACCGTCCTGCAAGCTTATTCTGGTCCCCCAAGGTCCATGCTGCATTACAATATTTTAAAATATTTTTGAAAATTATTTCTGTGCTGCAAGGTGGTGTGGTAGGACCATCCTGCAAGCTTATTCTGGTTCCCAAGGGTCCCTGCTGCATGAAAATATTTTTAAATATTTTTGAAAATTATTTCTGTGCTGAAATGTGGTGCAGTTAGACTGTCCTGCAAGCTTATTCTGGTCCCCCAAAGTCCCTGCTGCATGAAAATATTTCAAAATATTTTTGAAAATTATTTCTGTGCTGCAGGGTGGTGTGGTAGGACCATCCTACATGCTTATTCTGGTCCCACAGGGTCCCTGCTACATGAAAATATTTTTAAATATTTTTGAAAATTATTTCTGTGCTGCAGGGTGGTGTGGTAGGACCATCCTGCAAGCTTATTCTGGTCCCCCAAAGTCCCTGCTGCATGAAAATATTTTTAAATATTTTTGAAAATTATTTATGTGCTGCAGGGTGGTGTGGTATGACCATCCTGCAAGCTTATTCTGGTCCCAAGAGTCCCTGCTGCATTAAAATATTTTTAAATATTTTGAAAATTATTTCTGTGCTGAAATGGTGTGGTTAGACCGTCCTGCAAGCTTATTCTGGTCCCCAAGAGTCCCTGCTGCATTATAATATTTTTAAATATTTTTGAAAATTATTTCTGTGCTGCAGGGTGGTGTGGTAAGACCATCCTGCAAGCTTATTCTGGTCCCCAAGAGTCCCTACTGCATTAAAATATTTTTAAATATATTTGAGAATTATTTCTGTGCTGCAGGGTGGTGTGGTAGAACCATCCTTGAAGCTTATTCTGGTCCCCAAGAGTCCCTGCTGCATTATAATATTTTTAAATATTTTTGAAAATTATTTCTGTGCTGAAATGTGGTGTGGTTAGACCGTCCTGCAAGCTTATTCTGGTCCCCCAAGGTCCCTGCTACATGAAAATATATTTAAATATTTTTGAAAATTATTTCTGTGCTGCAGGGTGGTGTGCTATGTCCATTCTGCAAGCTTATTCTGGTCCCCAAGAGTCCCTGCTGCATTATAATATTTTTAAATATTTTTGAAAATTATTTCTGTGCTGAAATGTGGTGTGGTTAGATCCATCCTGCAAGCTTATTCTGGTCCCCCAAGGTCCCTGCTGCATTATAATATTTTAAATATTTTTGAAAATTATTTCTGTGCTGAAATGTGGTGTGGTTAGACCGTCCTGCAAGCTTATTCTGGTCCCCAAGGTCCCTGCTGCATTATAATATTTTTAAATATTTTGAAAATTATTTCTGTGCTGCAGGGTGGTGTGGTAGGACCATCCTGCAAGCTTATTCTGGTCCCCAAGAGTCCCTGCTGCATTAAAATATTTTAAATATTTTTGAAAATTATTTCTGTGCTGCAGGGTGGTGTGGTAGGACCATCCTGCAAGCTTATTCTGGTCCCCAAGGTCCCTGCTGCATGAAAATATTTTTAAATATTTTGAAAATTATTTCTGTGCTTGCAGGGTGGTGTGGTTAGACCGTCCTACAAGCTAATTATGGTCCCCAAGAGTCCCTGCTGCATTATAATATTTTTAAATATTTTTTCAAAATTATTTCTGTGCTGCAGGGTGGTGTGGTATGACCATCCTGCAAGCTTATTCTGGTCCCCAAGAGTCCCTGCTGCATTATAATATTTTAAAATATTTTTGAAAATTATTTCTGTGCTGCAGGGTGGTGTGGTAGGACCATCCTGCAAGCTTATTCTACTGCATTATAATATTTTAAAATATTTTTGAAAATAATTTCTGTGCTGAAGGGTGGTGTGGTTAGACCGTCCTGCAAGCTTATTCTGTTCCCCAAGAGTCCCTGCTGCATTACAATATTTTCAAATATTTTTCAAAATTATTTCTGTGCTGCAGGGTGGTGTGGTATGACCATCCTGCAAGCTTATTCTGGTCCCCAAGAGTCCCTGCTGCATTATAATATTTTTAAATATTTTTGCAAATGTGCTGCAGGGTGGTGTGGTTAGACCGTCCTGCAAGCTTATTCTGGTCCCCAAGAGTCCCTGCTGCATTATAATATTTTTAAATATTTTTGAAAATTATTTCTGTGCTGCAGGGTGGTGTGGTAGGAATATCCTGCAAGCTTATTCTGGTCCCCCAAGGTCCCTGCTACATGAAAATATATTTAAATATTTTTGAAAATTATTTCTGTGCTGCAGGGTGGTGTGCTATGTCCATTCTGCAAGCTTATTCTGGTCCCCAAGAGTCCCTGCTGCATTAGAATATTTTTAAATATTTTTGAAAATTATTTCTGTGCTGAAGGGTGGTGTGGTTAGACCGTCCTGCAAGCTTATTCTGGTCCCCCAAGGTCCCTGCTGCATTATAATATTTTTAAATATTTTTGAAAATTATTTCTGTGCTGCAGGGTGGTGTGGTAGGACCATCCTGCAAGCTTATTCTGGTCCCCAAGAGTCCCTGCTGCATTAAAATATTTTTAAATATTTTTGAAAATTATTTCTGTGCTGCAGGGTGGTGTGGTAGGAATATCCTGCAAGCTTATTCTGGTCCCCAAGGTCCCTGCTACATGAAAATATATTTAAATATTTTTGAAAATTATTTCTGTGCTGCAGGGTGGTGTGCTATGTCCATTCTGCAAGCTTATTCTGGTCCCCAAGGTCCCTGCTGCATTATAATATTTTAAATATTTTTGAAAATTATTTCTGTGCTGAAATGTGGTGTGGTTAGACTGTCCTGCAAGCTTATTCTGGTCCCCAAGGTCCCTGCTGCATTATAATATTTTTAAATATTTTTGAAAATTATTTCTGTGCTGCAGGGTGGTGTGGTAGGACCATCCTGCAAGCTTATTCTGGTCCCCCAAGGTCCCTGCTGCATTATAATATTTTTAAATATTTTTGAAAATTATTTCTGTGCTGAAATGTGGTGTGGTTAGACCGTCCTGCAAGCTTATTCTGGTCCCCCAAGGTCCCTGCTGCATTATAATATTTTAAATATTTTGAAAATTATTTCTGTGCTGCAGGGTGGTGTGGTTGGCCCGTCCTGCAAGCCTATTCTGGGCCCCAAGTGTCGCTGCTGCATTAGAATATTTTTAAATATTTTTGAAAATTATTTCTGTGCTGCAGGGTGGTGTGGTAGGACCATCCTGCAAGCTTATTCTGGTTCCCCCGGGTCCCTGCTGCATGAAAATATTTTTAAATATTTTTGAAAATTATTTCTGTGCTGCAGGGTGGTGTGGTAGGACCATCCTGCAAGCTTATTCTGGTCCCCAAAGGTCCCTGCTGCATGAGAATATTTTTAAATATTTTTGAAAATTATTTCTGTGCTGCAGGGTGGTGTGGTTAGACCGTCCTGCAAGCTTATTCTGGTCCCCAAGAGTCCCTGCTGCATTATAATATTTTTAAATATTTTTGAAAATTATTTCTGTGCTGCAGGGTGGTGTGGTATGACCATCCTGCAAGCTTATTCTGGTCCCCAAGAGTCCCTGCTGCATTATAATATTTTTAAATATTTTTGAAAATTATTTCTGTGCTGCAGGGTGGTGTAATAAGTCCATCCTGCAAGCTTATTCTGTCCCCCAAGAGTCCCTACTGCATTACAATATTTTCAAATATTTTTGAAAATTATTTCTGTGCTGCAGGGTGGTGTGGTGGGACCATCCTGCAAGCTTATTCTGGTCCCCAAAGGTCCCTGCTGCATGAGAATATTTTTAAATATTTTTGAAAATTATTTCTGTGCTGAAGGGTGGAGTGGTTAGACCGTCCTACAAGCTTATTCTGGTCCCCATGAGTCCCTGCTGCATTAGAATATTTTTAAATATTTTAGAAAATTATTTCTGTGCTGCAGGGTGGTGTGGTAGGACCATCCTGCAAGCTTATTCTGGTCCCCCAAGGTCCCTGCTGCATTAGAATATTTTTAAATATTTTTGAAAATTATTTCTGTGCTGCAGGGTGGTGTGGTAGGACCATCCTGCAAGCTTATTCTGGTCCCCCAAGGTCCCTGCTGCATGAGAATATTTTTAAATATTTTTGAAAATTATTTCTGTGCTGCAGGGTGGTGTGGTTAGACCATCCTGCAAGCTTATTCTGGTCCCCAAGAGTCCCTGCTGCATTATAATATTTTTAAATATTTTTGAAAATTATTCCTGTGCTGCAGGGTGGTGTGGTTAGACCATCCTGCAAGCTTATTCTGGTCCCCAAGAGTCCCTGCTGCATTATAATATTTTTAAATATTTTTGAAAATTATTTCTGTGCTTCAAAGTGGTGTGGTTAGACCGTCCTGCAAGCTTATTCTGCTCCCCAAAGGTCCCTGCTGCATTAGAATATTTTTAAACATTTTTGAAAATTATTTCTGTGCTGCAGGGTGGTGTGGTAGGACCATCCTGCAAGCTTATTCTGGTCCCCCAAGGTCCCTGCTGCATGAAAATATTTTTAAATATTTTTGAAAATTATTTCTGTGCTGCAGGGTGGTGTGGTATGACCATCCTGCAAGCTTATTCTGGTCCCCAAGAGTCCCTGCTGCATTATAATATTTTTAAATATTTTTGAAAATTATTTCTGTGCTGCAGGGTGGTGTGGTATGACCATCCTGCAAGCTTATTCTGGTCCCCAAGAGTCCCTGCTGCATTATAATATTTTTAAATATTTTTGAAAATTATTTCTGTGCTGCAGGGTGGTGTGGTTAGACCATCCTGCAAGCTTATTCTGGTCCCCAAGAGTCCCTGCTGCATTATAATATTTTTAAATATTTTTGAAAATTATTTCTGTGCTGCAGGGTGGTGTGGTAAGACCATCCTGCAAGCTTTTCTGGTCCCCAAGAGTCCCTGCTGCATTATAATATTTTTAAATATTTTTGAAAATTATTCCTGTGCTGCAGGGTGGTGTGGTTAGACCATCCTGCAAGCTTATTCTGGTCCCCAAGAGTCCCTGCTGCATTATAATATTTTTAAATATTTTTGAAAATTATTTCTGTGCTGCAGGGTGGTGTGGTTAGACCGTCCTGCAAGCTTATTCTGGTCCCCCAAGGTCCCTGCTGCATTAGAATATTTTTAAATATTTTTGAAAATTATTTCTGTGCTGCAGGGTGGTGTGGTTAGACCATCCTGCAAGCTTATTCTGGTCCCCAAGAGTCCCTGCTGCATTATAATATTTTTAAATATTTTTGAAATTTATTTCTGTGCTGCAGGGTGGTGTGGTTAGACCACCCTGCAAGCTTATTCTGGTCCCCCAAGGTCCCTGCTGCATGAGAATATTTTTAAATATTTTTGAAATTTATTTCTGTGCTGCAGGGTGGTGTGGTTAGACCACCCTGCAAGCTTATTCTGGTCCCCCAAGGTCCCTGCTGCATTATAATATTTTTTAAATATTTATGAAAATTATTTCCGTGCTGCAGGGTGGTGTGGTATGACCATCCTGCAAGCTTATTCTGGTCCCCAAAGGTCCCTGCTGCATTATAATATTTTTAAATATTTTTGAAAATTGTTTCTGTGCTGCAGGGTGGTGTGGTTAGACCGTCCTGCAAGCTTATTCTGGTCCCCAAGGGTCCGTGCTGCATTATAATATTTTTAAATATTTTTGAAAATTATTTCTGTGCTGCAGGGTGGTGTGGTAGGACCATCCTGCAAGCTTATTCTGGTCCCCAAGAGTCCCTGCTGCATGAAAATATTTTTAAATATTTTTGAAAATTATTTCTGTGCTGCAGGGTGGTGTGGTTAGACCGTCCTGCAAGCTTATTCTGGTCCCCCAAGGTCCCTGCTGCATTAGAATATTTTTAAATATTTTTGAAAATTATTTCTGTGCTGCAGGGTGGTGTGGTAGGACCATCCTGCAAGCTTATTCTGGTCCCCCAAGGTCCCTGCTGCATTATAATATTTTTAAATATTTTTGAAAATTATTTCTGTGCTGCAGGGTGGTGTGGTTAGACCGTCCTGCAAGCTTATTCTGGTCCCCAAAGGTCCCTGCTGCATGAGAATATTTTTAAATATTTTTGAAAATTATTTCTGTGCTGCGGGGTGGGGTGGAATGACGATCCTGCAAGCTTCTTCTGTTCCCAAAGAGTCCCTGCTGCATTATAATATTTTTAAATATTTTTGAAAATTATTCCTGTGCTGCAGGGTGGTGTGGTTAGACCATCCTGCAAGCTTATTCTGGTCCCCAAGAGTCCCTGCTGCATTATAATATTTTTAAATATTTTTGAAAATTGTTTCTGTGCTGCAGGGTGGTGTGGTTGGACCATCCTGCAAGCTTATTCTGGTCCCCAAGAGTCCCTACTGCATTATAATATTTTTAAATATTTTTGAGAATTATTTCTGTGCTGAAGGGTGGTGTAGTATGACCATCCTGCAAGCTTATTCTGGTCCCCAAAGGTCCCTGCTGCATTATAATATTTTTAAATATTTTTGAAAATTATTTCTGTGCTGAAGGGTGGTGTGGTTAGACCGTCCTGCAAGCTTATTCTGGTCCCCCAAGGTCCCTGCTGCATTAGAATATTTTTAAATATTTTTGAAAATTATTTCTGTGCTGCAGGGTGGTGTGGTTAGACCGTCCTGCAAGCTTATTCTGGTCCCCAAGAGTCCCTGCTGCATTATAATATTTTTAAATATTTTTGAAAATTATTTCTGTGCTGCAGGGTGGTGTGGTTAGACCGTCCTGCAAGCTTATTCTGCTCCCCAAAAATCCCTGCTGCATTAGAATATTTTTAAATATTTTTGAAAATTATTTCTGTGCTGCAGGGTGGTGTGGTATGACCATCCTGCAAGCTTATTCTGGTTCCCAAGAGTCCCTGCTGCATTAGAATATTTTTAAATATTTTTGAGAATTATTTCTGTGCTGCAGGTGTGTATAAACTGACCATCCTGCAAGCTTATTCTGGTCCCCAAGAGTCCCTGCTGCATTATAATATTTTTAAATATTTTTGAAAATTGTTTCTGTGCTGCAGGGTGGTGTGGTTAGACCATCCTGCAAGCTTATTCTGGTCCCCAAGAGTCCCTGCTGCATTATACTATTTTTAAATATTTTTGAAAATTATTCCTGTGCTGCAGGGTGGTGTGGTTAGACCATCCTGCAAGCTTATTCTGGTCCCCAAGAGTCCCTGCTGCATTATAATATTTTTAAATATTTTTGAGAATTATTTCTGTGCTGCAGGGTGGTGTGGTTAGACCATCCTGCAAGCTTATTCTGGTCCCCAAGAGTCCCTGCTGCATTATACTATTTTTTAAATATTTTGAAAATTATTTCTGTGCTGCAGGGTGGTGTAATGACCATCCTGCAAAGCTTATTCTGGTCCCCAAGAGTCCCTGCTGCATTATAATATTTTTAAATATTTTTGAAAATTATTTCTGTGCTGCAGGGTGGTGTGGTAGGACCATCCTGCAAGCTATTCTGGTCCCCAAGGTCCCTGCTGCATAAAAATATTTTAAATATTTTTGAAAATTATTTCTGTGCTGCAGGGTGGTGTAGACCATCCTGCAAGCTTATTCTGTTCCCCAAGGTCCCTGCTGCATTATAATATTTTTAAATATTTTTGAAAATTGATTTCTTGGTGCTGCAGGG
>NW_026943508.1:0-2507 GCF_024139115.2 Armigeres subalbatus | reverse complement strand
AGATCCACCTGCGATCGTTGGACTTCTGAAAATTTTCACGGTGAACTCATTTTTGAGTTCAGGTACTATTTATGCAAATATGAGTCAAAGCTACTCAAAATCATAACTCTCAGTAACTCAGAGTTTGACGTTTCAGTAGAAGTTATTATTTTGAGTTATGCTGACCCAAATTTGAGTTTTGCTGGACGAGCGTGATATCCAAATAAACTTTTTGTGTGGTCTCGAATTAGCAATTATTTAATCTATGTGTGGTTCTATATCGATTATATTAGGGTGGAGCTATTGCAAAAAATATAACGGCGACACATATATCTTATACATATAAATATTTTTGGCAGTGGAGTATTAAAAGAAAATCCGATATTAAATTTGAGAATAATACAGCTTGAAGCTTACCGAAATCGGGGATAATACGAGATTCGCGTATTATCCTCGTTGGAGCTTAATACCGCCATTAAAGATAAAATTTAATGTCAAAAAATATAAATACTCGTGATATGTGGGACATTGGGGAAAAACGAGCTTAATAATTACATGCGGATTTGCTCTACGTAGATGAAATAGCACTCACTGAATTCGTTGGAAAATTTTCTTTCGAATAAACCTTTGATCTCTTCTGTAGGTTGTTCGTAACAGAAGTTATCAATTTTTTCCACCTTTGACATCGGATTTCCCCAGTGTGAATGGTTGGGAAGATTATTATTTTTTTAGTGTACATGGCTGCGAGCTTGAACAATGGCTGAATGCTCAATAAAGGGAGATTTTGGCTGTCCGACCCTGCTCTGCAGCTGTCAAAAATCAGATGGGCGGTAGGCGCTGTCACGGCGGTCACACTTTGAATCAGGCTTTAGAACAGCATCGCATTTATTTCTTTCATTTTCCATTAATAATATTCTAACTCGCTAATTTCAAGGTAAGATAAGCTTAAATATATTGAACGTCTTATTGTAGTTTTTTATGATCACAGCTTCAGAATGACCGGTCGCGAAGGAGGCAAAAAGAAGCCATTGAAGCAGCCGAAGAAGGACGGCAAGGAGATGGACGACGAAGACATGGCCTTCAAGCAGAAACAGAAGGAACAGCAAAAGGCAATGGAGGCTGCGAAACAAAAAGCGGCGAAGGGCGGCCCACTGGTTACCGGAGGAATCAAAAAGTCCGGAAAGAAATAACTTTTGTCTAATTTATTTTAAAGTCTATTATGCCTAAGATTCACTATTCCACTCGACGCAGTTCGCCATTCGCGATTGATTTCTTGATCATTTTTGTATGTATGTACTCAATGTAAAACAGCCCACGACAAAAATTCAGTAAAAGTGATTAATCAATTTAAAAGAATTTTTATTTAGGTATGAAGAATTTTATCCGATAGCTAACTTTACCTTGATATAATCACAACCTTTTACCCATAAAGAATCCTTTGGGAGGACTGACGACAGGAAAACATCTGCCACACGTGAACATTACATTTTTTGTACGCAATATTGGGTTTGATGGCAATTTCATAGAAATATAATTTGACGAATCCCTAAATGTAAGGAAGATGATATGTCATCTAAGTTTAATTGATGAATCAAGATTATATTTTTTGTTGTTTTGATTTAATACGAATATGATCAAAAGGAATAATTTTGTTTGTCGTGAAAAATAGAAAATATTCCCAAATATACAACTATGGAGAATGCAACAGATATGTTAATAAAATAAATAAGGAAAGATACAGTGTGGATAATTGAAATGGGATGATTTCCCCAAAGTCATCACAAGCATATTTTTACGAGAAGTACTGAAGAATAAATGACTTAAGACATTTTCCCTTTCGCGAAATCACACCTTATTAGTTAAATAGCATAACATCTTATGTACTCAAGCTCCACTTGCTGGGATGAAATGCTCATAATAAGACTTAGTGTATTCCACCATCAGGTCTTGCATTGCGTGTGGGACAAAATCCGGATTACCCTGGCCGCCTTCTATTTTCCCGTCAACTGTGTATCTCCCATGTGGCTTGCAACTTGTCGTCTTCCAGGCAGAATCGCACCGTCTTCAATGGCACAATTGTCTTTCAGTACGCATCGTCTGCACCCTAGAAAAACAAACCCTACATTTGATAATACATTTAGTCTTACTTAAGCTTGGCTTTTTAGGACACCTTACAACGACCGCATTCTTTCCAATGTAGACGCATAGGGACCCGATGGACGCCGCAGACACGATAGGCCCCTCCCCAATGAACACATGAAGTCGCCGATCTGAAGTGGGAAAAGAATGCCACACGCTGAACTGCTTATAGGGTGGTCGCACCACAGATCCTTTCGAGATTACTACAGTACCAGGCCAATTCTCACAGCAGCCAGGTCGCCCCGAATGATAGCCCCACTTTGCACTATCACTTTACTACCATGGAGGACGATATTTTGAGAACCGCAAAGGATAGTTTGCCTGCTGACCTTGTTGCCGGAGGCAGTTTCCACGTATTCCTCCTTGTTACAATAGGTGTCCAGAACGTC